>NW_005435067.1:669360-712662 GCF_000147415.1 Chlorella variabilis
CAGAAAAGAGTAGCCGCCCACCTGCTGGGCCCCAATTGAATCCAATGGTCTGCTTCACCATGTTCTCCTCCTTGCGCCGGTTGCCTGCAGGCGGCGGGGCGGGGCAGACAGCGAGGCGGGCCAAAGTGTGCAGGTGGCAAGAAGGGAGCAAGAAGGGAGCGGCAACAGGTGGGGCGGGCGTGCGCTGGCCGACATATAGCAGCAGCCGAGGCACCCGTGAGAAAGCGGCATGTGTGTGTGTGTGTGTGTGTGTCGGGGCTCACCAGCGCAGGTGAGGGTGCAGGTGACGTCCACAGAGGGCATGGCCAGCAGGTCGGCCATGGTGAAGGTGGTGGGGGGTGTCCACCAGGCCTGAAGAAAGCACGGGAAGAAAGACAAGGTCGAGGCGCGGGGCGGGACGGCGAGCGCGCCGTCAGTGCGCCTGAGGGGCTCTCGCAGCACCCCCTCAGCATGCCGTGCGTGCCGCACAAACGGGCGTGCAAAACAGGCGGTGCCAGCCCCTGCCTGCTCACCGTTGACCGCCAGGCGATGGTCCTCCCACCGGATCTGCGGCACGGCGCCGTGGTTGCGCACGTAGTGCAAAGAGGGAGGGGTGATGTACGACTCGAAGAGGCGGGCGGGCTTGGGCTCCACGTTGAATGGGTGGCGCCCAGTCAGCCGGATGAGGTCGGGGTGCCTGCATGACCAGCGCAGCGCAGCGCAGCGCAGCACGTGGCGACGGCGTCAAGCGGTGTGCAGGCCGGCGGCGGCAAGCGTGGAGCGGTCGCAGAGACGCAGAGTAGGCTGGGCGGCCGGCCGGACGCCGAGGTGGCGGGGCGCTGCCCAGCGCCCAGCGCAGCAGCTAGGGCGAGGGA
The DNA here is from genome assembly GCF_000147415.1 of Chlorella variabilis. Lineage (NCBI taxonomy): Eukaryota > Viridiplantae > Chlorophyta > Trebouxiophyceae > Chlorellales > Chlorellaceae > Chlorella > Chlorella variabilis. Next base: position 670,215 of record NW_005435067.1, read on the forward strand.
GGGGGGTGCGAGGACGGCTGCCGCCGCCTCCGAGCTGCCTGCTGCTGCAGCAGCAGGCGCACCGTGGCACCCAGTCATCCTTTGTGCCCTTGTCGAAGTCCAGCACCTCGGACACTGGCAGGTGGAGCTTGTAATCCTCGGTGCCGGGCTCCAGCGGGGGCTGCTGGGGCGGCGGGCCGCAGGCGGGGGCTGCGGGCAGGGCTGGTGCCGGCGCCCCATTCCCTGCTGCAGCCGGGCAGTGTCCATTCGCTTTGATGACCGTCGCTGCCGAGCTGCTGCCGTGGGCAGAGTCGTCGGCGTTGAGGAGGACGGTCATGGCTTCCTTTTCTGCAAGTGCCCCTGACTGGGCGGGGGATGGCGGGCTATGCATGGCATTGGCGGAGCCACGTTTTTGTGGCCGGGTGCCCCGGTGGGGCAGAGCGGCCAGAGGGGTCGCCTCAACTTTTTCGTCGAGAGGTCCTCTGCCGGCCACCTCACCGCATGCTCAGAGCCCCACTCAACAGGGGGTCACCGTGCATCCAGCCCCCTGCATCGCAGCCTCGATGCCTGGAATCGCCAATTGTCCTCGTTTGCACGCCTGAGCCGCTGGCAGCCCGGCCCGAGCATTCCGCCCTCTCCGGCCGCTGTCCCCCAGCCACCAACAGGTGCGTCCAGTTGTGCCTGGCAAGGCTTCTGGGTGCCTGACAAGCTCTGTAAGGCGCCCAGGAAGCCTGGGAGGGTGGCGTTGTGCTCGTTGCAATTCGGGTGGCTGAGCGGGAGAGGCCCTTGCACAGCCACTGCTTGTTGCTGTTTCCATCTTCTGTCATTATGCATATGGATGTGGAACCCTTGCGGAGCAGGCAGCGACCTCGCTTCGCCCAACCGCGCTCACCCTCGTTCACCCTCCGCCGCCACCCGCACTTGCCGCCGCCCACAGGTTGCGCCCATCTGCCAGCCCCTACCAAGCCATGCGTGCCGTCGTCGCACCCACGCAAACCCCGGGCTGCGCCGGGCGCCTGCACAGGCGCGCTGATGCGGTTGGGGCTGTGCCATCACGCCGCCGCACGGCGGTGGTGCTGCGGGCTGTGGAGGCGCCAGGCGTGGAGGTGCCGCCCCTGAGCGAGGAGGTGGCTGCCAGGATTGAGGAGCTGGGCCTGGACTTTGAGCGCAGCGGCCTCAAGTACCTTCCCAACGAAGCAAGGGTGCGTGCCGCTTCGCATCGGCCGAGCAGCTGCATACTGGCGTGCGGCTTGCGAGCCGCACGACCCATCTCTGTCGTGCAGGCAGCCCTCCTCCTCGTCTCTCTCCACGCTGCACACCTCCCTCCCACTCCCCTCCATTCCCCTCTTCCACCTCTTCCTTGCAGATGCGCGCCATGGACCGCAAGTCGGTCAAGTTTGAGAAGACCAAGAACGAGAAGTGCGGCAGCCACATGTGGGAGGACGTGAGCGAGCTGGCCCAGCTGATCCGGTGAGCATCACCGGCCCCTCTTCTTCATGAAGGGACAGCCTGCCCGCTGCCTGCCTGCCTGCCTGCCTGCTGCCTGCCTGCCTGCTCCCACCGGCAGCCACCGCGCTGCGGCCGTGCCTTTCGCTTGGAAAGCAGCGGACCCCCACCCACGCACCATCAGCCCCGGTCGTGCGCTTGCCGCCCACCCACGCCTGCGCGCTCCCCCTGCCTCGTCCTCCTGCAGGGAGGGCAAGACCAGCTGGCAGGACCTGAACCTGGACGACGTGGATGTGCGGCTCAAGTGGGCGGGCCTCTTCCACCGCCGCAAGCGCACGCCCGGCCGCTTCATGATGCGCCTCAAGGCGAGAGGGGGCCCACGTGCCTGTTGACTCCCTGGCTGCCAGCCTGCCTGCCTGCCTGGGTGCATGGCTGGGTGGATGCATGAATGGCGAGGGTGGCAAGGGCAGCAGGCGACGGAGAGGAGGGGAATGAAGAAGCTTCGGTGTTGGGGGGCTGCGCAGCGGGCTGCAGCTCCGGCCGGGCCCTCTCATGGCTCACCGCTTGGACAGATGACCCAGCGCCGCTCATGCCAGCACCCTGACCCCTCTCCTGCCACCCCGCCTGCCTGCCCGCTGCAGGTGCCCAACGGCGAGCTGACCGCCGCCCAGCTGCGCTACCTGGCCTCCTGCATCGAGCGGTACGGCGCCGACGGCTGCGCAGACATCACCACCCGCGCCAACATCCAGGTGGGCTGGCTGGCTGGCTGGCTGGCCAGGGTAGGGGTGGGAGGCATAGCAGCTGCTCGGCTTGCATGGCGCGAGGGCGCAGCGCTTGCCAGCACGCTGCTGCTGCGGGTGCCGCTCCCGCCGGCGGAGCTCCGGCCCCGCTGACCACAGGTCATGCCACACACGCGCACACACACACACACACACACACACACACACACACTTCTTGCAAACGTGCGCTTGCCACCGCCACCGCCGCTGCCCCTGCAGCTGCGGGGCGTGACGCTGGAGGATGCCGACGGAATCATCGCCGGCCTGCAGGAGCACGGCCTCACCTCCTTCATGGTGGGTGCCGGGCGGGGGCCGCTGCTGGGCCCGCTGGGGTCCATGCGTGTGCTTGTGTGGTTCCCTGGGGGCCGGCCGGCCCAGAGGCCTGTCCTCCCCACTCGCTGCTCCGCCCTGCCGCCTTCCTGCCTATCCTCACCCAATGCCCGCTCGCCCCGCTCCCCACGCAGAGCGGCATGGATAATGTGCGCAACATCACGGGCAGCCCCATCGCCGGCATCGACCCTCACGAGCTGGTGGACCCGCGCCCGCTGACGCACGGTGCGCTGCGCGCGCTGCGCACGCTGCGCCACGTCATCACGCCGCGCCGCAGCCCGGCTGCCCGCCCCAGCGCCCCGCCCCTCCTGCCGAGGCCCGCCCTCTGGCAGGGCAGTGGGGGTCATGCTGTGCCACGATGCGCTGATGCGGCGCCATGTGCCGGGGGCATGAGGCATGTGCCGAGGATCGTGCCGGGCTGGGCCGCGCTTCCTGCTGTGCTGTGGCTGTGTGGGGGCGTGCCCCACAGAGCTGCCCTGCAATTACATACACACACACACACACACAAACACACAATCCCATCCTCCTGCAGAGCTCAACGCCGCCATCACGAACAATGGCAAAGGCAACGCCGCGCTCACCAACCTGCCGCGCAAGATCAACATCGGCATCTCCTCCTCGCGCGACGACTACGCCCACTGCCACATCAACGACGTGGGACTCAAGGTGGACTTGGCGCTGGGGTGGCAGGGAGGCGTGCGTGTGGGTGTGTGGCGTGGCGGGGTCAGGGGAGGGCCTCGTGCCTGCGGGCCTCCTCCTGCGGCCAGCCGTGCAAATGGGGCGCTGGCGTCCACCCGCCAGCCCACACGTGCACGCCCCTCAACACTTGCCGCGCCCCTACATCTGCCACGCCCCCGCGCCCCGTGCGCCCAACTCCTGCCACCCCAGGCGGTGAAAGACCCGGCCACCGGCGAGGTGGGCTTCAACGTGGAGCTGGGCGGCTACTTCTCCATCAAGCGTAACGTGGTCAGCATCAGGTGCGGAGGGTGGCGATGGCGGGCGGGGGCGACCATGGATGTGGGTGGTGTTGGGCGTGGATGTGGTTGGTGTTCATGTCATGTCGTGTTGTTGTTGTGTGTGTGTGCCCGCCCGCCGCGACGCTCCCTGCTGCCCACCTGGCCTGCCAACCGCCGCCTGCCTCCCCGCCTCCCCGCCGGCCCGCAGCGGCGACACCTTCCTGTCGTACGACCAGGTGGTCCCTTACTGCATGGCCCTGCTGGAGGTGTTCAGGTGGGGGCTCGGGCCGTGGGGCCACCAAGAGTGTCTGTGCAGCAGCCAGGCGCTCCCAGCAGGGCACAGGGCCCAGGGCGCCGAGGCTGGCTGGGCGCACATCTCCTGGGCCGCCCCTGCCCCCTCCCGCCTCGCCAGGCCCCTCACCGCGCCTGCGCCCCGCCCCGCGGCTCCTCGCCTGGCTCGCAGGGACCACGGCGCGCGGGACGACCGCCAGAAGGCGCGGCTGATGTGGCTGGTGGAGGCGATGGGCGTGGATGCGTTCCGGGGCGCCATCGAGCAGCGCATGGGCCAGAGCCTGCGCCGCGAGGTGCGTCAGACGCATCTAAGGCGCCGGAGGGGTGTGGCTGAGGCACCCCTTTCGCAGTGCCGGCCATCCTGCATCCTCTTGCCAGCACCCCCTGCCTCTCCCGCTCACCGCCTCTGCCGCTGGCCCTCTGGTGATGGTGCCTTGCCCCTGCCTGCAGGTGCATGTGGCGTATGACGACGTGTGGGAGCGGCGGGACGTGCTGGGCATCCACGCCCAGAAGCAGGAGGGCCTGTTCTGGGCAGGCGCCTGCGTGCCGGCGGGGCGCCTGCACGCCGCGGACTTTGCGGCGCTGGCGGACGCAGCAGAGAAGTGAGCGGGGCGAGAGGGCGAGTCTGAGCTGCTGCGCTCGGAAGCACGCCGGCTGGGTGTACCAAACCCACGCCCTCGCTCCTCCCTCGCGCCCTCGCCCTCCAGCCGCCCCTCCGCTGCCGGCCCCACCCCGCTAAACTTCCCCTCCCACGCCCCGCCCCGCCTCCCCCGCGCAGGTACGGCGACGGCAGCGTGCGGCTGACTGTTGAAGAGAATGTGGTGCTGCCCAACGTGCCAGAGGCGAAGCTGGCGGCGCTGCAGGCGGACCCCCTGTTCCAGCGCTTCCCCATCCACGGAGGTGCGCGGGGCAGGGGCGGCAGCGGGGCCGGCAGCTGGCAGCTGTTGGGGAGTGGCAGGGCAGAGCTGGCTGGTGGTGGCCGAGGCGTCGCTGGCTGGGAGGGACGGGGTTTGGGGCGGGACGGCCAGGCTGCGTTGTCTGCCGCGCCACACACGCCGCGCCGTCGCGCGCCGCACCGCCTCCACCCCCGCAGGCAACCTGCTGCGGGGCCTGGTGTCGTGCACGGGCGCCCAGTTCTGCCCGCTGGCGCTGATTGAGACCAAGGGGCGGGCGCTGGAGGTGGTGCGGGAGCTGGAGGCGCAGCTGGATGTGCCCGCCATGGTCCGCATGCACTGGACCGGCTGCCCCAACTCGTGCGGCCAGGTGGGCAGCCGGCGCTGGTTTTGCAGCAGAGCAACTTGCAGCGCACGGCTCCCTTACTCTTGGCGCCGCTGTGCCAAGCGCGTGCGCACCGAGCATCGGCGTCAGCGCTGCCCCGCGCGTGCGCCCGGTTGACGTGCCGTGCCGCCTTGCGTGCTGGGGTGCAGGCTCAGGTGGGCGACATTGGGATCATGGGGGCCCCCGCCAAGCTGGACGGCAAGGCTGTCGAGGGGGTGAAGATCTTCCTGGGTGGAAAGATCGGGGAGAACCCAGAGGCAAGCATGCGCTGCGCTGCGCTGCCTGCAGCTGCACTGGGCGCCCGCCGTGCAGGGCTGCCCTGACACTTCCCTCGCCGGCGCTGCGCCAGCGCCTTGCTGCTTGCTGCTGCCGCCGGGCCTGGCTCACCCACTCACCGTTTTGCCCTGTCTGCCTTGCTGCTCCTCCCGCTTTCCTCCCTGCAGCTGGCCAAGCAGTTTGAGACGGGCATCCCCATGGAGCAGCTGCTGCCCCGCCTGAGGGAGCTGCTCATCTCGGAGTTTGGGGCCACCCCCAAGCAGCCCACGGCGGCGCAGCAGCAGGCGCCGGAGCCCGCCGGCGCGGCCGCATGAGCCGACGCACGAGATGGCTGGGGCGATCTGCCTTGCTTGTACATTATGCCGGATGCCTGCCACATGCCTGCCGGCACCACTGTCCGTAGCGCTACGCCTAGCTGCACTGAATGTTTGATTCCCGCCCGTATCCCCTTACTCCCCACATCCGGCAGCCCAGCTGGCAGCCGCGTAGCATGCGCCCCCACGTAGCTATCATCACATCTCTGTTTCGATTCCAATCAAGAATGGCCCCCTTGTGTAACTCCAGCGTGTCGTGCAGGAAGGTTTCCAGGGGCGAGGCGCCTATGCAGGCATGATTGGATCAGCCAGCACGTCAGGTTAGGCAATGGGCGCACTTGTTGGATGGCCATCGCGCCGCAGAGCAGCTTGATGGTGATGATGCGAAGCTGAGCCGGGAGGGAACGGGGCAGGAGCGGCGGCGGTGGGGCGCCGTGCAGCAACCAGCCCATGCCAGCGTGCCACGTGTGCCGCCGAACGGTTTTCAGGGGCATCAGGGCGCTCCTGCCGTGTCTACTCGCAGACAGTCTCACAGCGCGTGATGCTGAGCAGAACGGCCCCGGTGGCATACTCAGTTGGGAGGGGCTGAGCTGCGGCCGGCCGGTACCACCGCAGGAGCGGGCCTCCCTGGAGCCAGACAGCCGCTGCAAACAGGAAGGGAGTATATCACGCATGCCATCTGGCAGGGGTGATAGCAAATCTGACAGAAGGCGAGCTCAGGGGGCACTCATCAGGTCGCCAAAACGCCGGTCGGTCTCGGCGCCGAGCACCCGCCCGCCGTGGCAGTGCTCTCTGCACCGCCGCGCATTGTGCTGCACAACGATCGCCTCAGTCGCGCATGCTTCCTAGCGCACCAGCTGCAGCTATTGCATGCAAGCGGCATCCACGGTCCCAGCAACTTGCCAAAACACAGCCCTGGGTTGTTTCGGGCCACACTCACTCTGCCTTCTCTTTCATTGCGCGCTCGGATCTCCCACCACTTTCACAACGCAGCGGGTCTGCTTGTGTGCTGGAGCGTCTCGAGTGGCATGATGGTGGAGCCCGCAGGCTTCCAGGCCCTGCCGTTGGCCCAGGAGGCTCCGCATCGGTGCTGCAGTGGGCCATCGACCTCCAGCGGCGGCAGCAGGTGCGCAAGAGCAGGATGCAGAACCCTCCCCTGGGCTATCCCCCTACGCCACGGCTTGCAGCCCAAACCCTGGCGCCATGGCCGAGCCAGGCGCCGATGCCGCACGGCATGCACCCTCCTGTTGCAGCGGGAGCCGGTTCAGCGAGGCTTGCGTGGTGGAGCAGCCAACCCGCTGGCCGGGGCTCCAATGGGGCCCGGCAGCCGCCCTGCACGCGCAGGGTGATCAGAGGTGAGGTTAGAAGCCTGGTACGCCGCCCCGGGCGGTTACTGGCCGCGCTTGCTGCGCCGCTCCGTTGCCGCTCGCGTTCCTTCTCCTGCTGCCCTTCCTTCTGCCCACACTCGCGCCCACCCTTCTTCCTTGATCGCGCCCTTCCTACTTCTTCCGCACTTGCACCCATCCTCCCTTTCCTCCGCACTGCACTAACACCGCAACCACACACGCAAGGGGTGCCAGGCATTCTGCCGGCTGAGATCATACCCTCAACACCCGGATCGCCTAGTAGCGCGGCGGGGATGCGTCTTTCGGGCCCCTGCGCCCCTGCCTCTTGCCTCTGCACAGGACCCGCCTCCGCCTCTCGCCGCCGGCAGAGCACCAGCAGTTGTGGCCCGGCCAGGCCAGCGGCGCCAGCAGCACAGCCCTTGTGGCCTGCCCGCGGCTCTCTGCCAGCCGCGGCCGCCGCCTCGGCGCAGCCCCTTCCCTCCCCCCGCGGGCAGCAGCGGCAGTACGCGGCGTGCGGCGGTACAGCGCCTGGCCGGCCACACTCTGGATGGAGAGCCTTCCTGCTTGCACGCTTGGCGACGCCACAAAGGGTACCACCCTGCCCGGCCTGGTCACACAGGCACCCAACCACCCTGCACAACCATGCCCCGCTGGCATCCGCGCCTGCCAGCCCGTGCTGTGCCTTGTGTGGTGATCGCTGTGCCGTGCATGCATCGCTTCGCCGTGCAGCGGGACGGATACGGCGGCGGCAGCGGGGTGGCAGCAGGGGTGGCAAGGGACGGCAGCGGCAGCAGCAGCAGGGGGCCAGCCCTGGCAGCTGAATGCCCCCTGTGCAGGCCGCGCGCCGGCGCATGCAAGCAACGCGGGGATGGCAGCAGGTGGGGGGCTGGGCTGCGGCCCCAGCGCTGCGCGCCGCTGCCTCGCTTGCCGGCCTGCCTGGCCTGCCCCTGGCCCTGTTCTCCTGTTCTCCGCGCGTCAGCTGCTTCTGTGGCTGTTCTGTCGCAGAAAGGATGCGGCTGTCAGGCCGGTCACCTTAGCGCGCAGCTGCTAACCGCCGGCCGTTCCCTGGCACGCCTGCCCTGCGCCCGCCCCCGCCCGCGCCCTGGCCACGCCGCTCGCTGCAGGTTGGCAGCACCGCAGCGGCGGCGTTGGCGGGAGCAGCAGCGCCGGCGCGCCTCTGCAGCCGACCTTCCAGCAGGCAGCGGCGGAGCCTGTGGCGGGGCCAGCGACGCTGGCAGCGACGCAGGCGGCGGCGGCGGCGGCTCCCGTGGACCCCTGGCAGAGTGGGCTGGACCTGCTACTGGGGAACTCGGCTGCTGACGAGGCACTGCCGCTGCACCTGACGGATGCGGGCCTGGAGGCTCTGCTCGCCCCTTTCCAGGACTGGCCCTGCCTGCTGCCGCCCGCGGCGCAGGCGCCGGCCGCGGCGCACGCCGTGGCAGCACCCCAGCCCCTGCCCAGCCTACACCCCGCGCAGGGCACGGCGGCCCCGCCGGCCGCACCCGCCTTCCAGCGCGCGGCAAGTTGTGCAGCCCCTGTGCCGCCCAGCGACGCGCACCGCACCAGCAGCCTGGGCAGCGGCAGCAGCGGCGCCGCGGCCAGCGGCGGCAGCGATGGCGGCAGCGACGGCGGCGGCGGCGGCGCGCCGCGCCGCAAGGGCGGCCGCCCGCGCCTGCACCACCCGACCGCGGCGACGGCGGCGGCGGGCGCCAGCCAGGCGCCTGCTCAGCAGCCCTACAAGAAGGGAGGGCGCGGGCCCAAGCCCAAGTACCTCTTCGGGTCCCGAGAGGAGGCGGCAGATGCGCGGCGGGAGCGCAACCGCAAGGCCGCGCTCGACTCTTACTACAGGCAAGCCATGGGCAGGGGTTAGGTCTGGGGCAGGGCGTTACCCTTGGTTCGCCCAACCCGCTGCCTGCCTGCCTGGGCTCCCGGGCAGAGGAGGCAGCCAAATGCTGACAATGCTGCCCGCCAGCCAGCCCCAGCCAAGATGGCGCCTCACGGAACGCTTGCTGAGCGCCCGCTTCCCTCCCCTCGCCTGCCTGCCTGCCTGTCTGCAGGAAGAAGGAGCACACGCAACGGCTGCAGGGCGAGCTGGCGGCGCTGCGGGCCGAGAACAGTGCCCTGGAGCGGCTGCTGGCAGACATGAATGCCACGGGTGCGCCCCGCTCAGGCTGTGCACATGTGTGCGGCAGCCCATGGGCTGCGGACGACAGGCCTGCTGCTTGGCACCCCTCGCCCACCGTCGCGGCCACCCCTCGCCTGCTGCTCCATGCAGGCCTGTGCCCCCTGCCAGAGGCGAGCAACGACGGCATCGACCTCTGGCTGCAGGCCAACAGCGCTGCGGGCGGCGGGCGCTGAACCTGACCCGCCACGCCCTCCCACGCCCGCCTGGCTCGACGACAGCAGCCGGCAGCCGGCAGCCGACAGGGCTGGCAGCGAGCGATTGCCGCAGCCTTTGAGTGAAATGCAACGAATGTCCCCGGGTCCTTTCCCTGTTCCGTTCATACTGTGCTGCAGATTCGCAGCGCCCCTTCACACCCCCTCTACCCTGCACCTACTCCCCTTTGCGCCATGCGCTGCGCTGTGTTTAGCAGCATATGTTGTCTGCCCGCTCTCTCGTGCTGCATGGCACACTGGCGACCCATCCAGATGCCAACCTCACCGGCCCCCTCTGCACACACCACCTGCCAGGCGATGAGCCACTAACGTACTCTGCATCCCCGTTGAGAGCCGCATGCCACACCACCCCGTTTTTGACTCCGCAAGATGTAACATTACACTGTTTGTTTCAGAAACAGTTCCGCGCTCAGTTTTGCTAGCAACACGGTGCCGCCGGTGGCTGCTCACACCTGCCGGCTGAGCAGCGCGGCCAGCTCTGCGTCGCGGCTGCACAGCCGCCCCGCTGCCAGCTGCGCCGCGGTCAAGCCGTGGCGGTCGCGGGTGCAGGCCGCGCCCCGCCTGCACACCGTCCGCCAGGCACATGTCATGTCACGGTCGTGCGGTGCATGTGCGTGCTTGCCGACGCCCTTTCCACCTTTCAAGCATTGGTTGGGAGACCAACAGGGACCAACCAAATGCAGCTGGCTAACTCTGCTACTGCCCGTCGCTTGCCTGAGCAGCAGGCGGGCGACCTCTGGCTGGTCGTACAGCACCGCATACATGAGCGGGGTGCGGCGCATCACATCCACCGCGTCGATGTGGGCCCCCGCCTGCAGCAGCAGCTCAGCCATGACGGGCGGCCCCGCCTGCACAGCCGGGGCAGGTGGGCGAGTGGGGCGTGGGGACACCCGCAGTGGAGACGGCAGTGGCGAGAGCAACAGGTTGGTGGGTGGAAGCCAGGCGCGCGGTGGCGCTGCCCCGAAGCCGCACCTCAAGAGGGCCACCGCAGCACGGGCCGCCGCACCCAGCCCCTCGCCCTCCCCACCCGCCTGCCGCCCACCGTGCAGGCCGCGTGCAGGACCCCCGTGTGGCCAAGGTTGGTGGGGCTCAGCGGCTGGTCCGCGTCGCCTCCCGCCTGCATGTTGCACTCCCACACCAGCCGTGCCGCGGGCTGGGCGTGGTAGGAGTGGTTGACGTCGGCGCCGCAGGCGATGGCGTGGTAGGCTGCACAGGTGGCAGCCGGGGGCAGCCGGGGGCAGCCGGGGGTGGAGGGGTCGAGCACGGGCATGGGTGCATGCGTGCATCGCAGGCCGGGCTTCTCTGAAGAAACACTCTCCAGGCGCACGGCCCTGCAAGCCAGCCCCGCTCACCCGATTTGACATCGCCCCGCTGCACCGCATCCCACAGCCACTCCTGCAGCCGCTCCTCGCCCACGGCCCCGGGTGGCCGCGCCAGCAGCCGCTTGTCCACATACTTGCCACCAATCCACCGCTCCTTGTCCGGCAGCGGCGCCCCCGGCCCTGGCCGGCTGCTGCTGCTGCTGCTGCTGCCGCCGGGGCCGGCCTCTGCGGCAGCAGCGCGGGGCGTACGCACCAGGCGCAGCAATGAGCACATGTTGTGGGCGGGTGGGGGGGCGAGGCGGTGCCGGGAGCTCAGCAGGCACTGCCTGAGCTGGTGCAGCCGCTGCCACCCCACTCGCCTAGGGAGGAGCGGCGCCGCGCTGCATCGCGGATCGCCATATCATCTTCGCTGTCGTCTGAGTCGGCACTCCACGGATTGAGCTGCAGGCGGCAGCCAATCAGCACCGGGGCGGTCGATCAGATGGCAGCGGCCCTTGCCCTCCAAAAGCCCAAGCTGCAGCAGCGGTCAGCCGCTGATCTTGCTCCTGCCAGATGCCAGCCAGCCGACACCCCCAGCCGGCAAACATGCAGCCTTGTGCGGCAGCCTGCCAGCCCGGCAGCGCGCCCCACCTTGCCGCTGGTGGCCGGGCCGCCGCCGCCGCCGCCGCCGCCGGGCGCGGCGCCGCCCTCCCACACCCGGTTTGCAAACTCGTTGCCTATGTGCTGGAAGAGGCCCACCACAGCGGGCTCCCACACCTTGGTGTCCAGGGTGCAGGAGCGGACCTGCTGACGTGGCATGCACAGCACAACACAGCACAGCATGATGCAGCAACGTCAGAGCAGCGTCGCAGGAACATCACTTGCACCAGGCATGTCTTGCGCCAACTCAAGCTGAAGCCGTAGCTCCGGAGATTAAAACAGGCGCAAGGAAGGCCCGCCGCACCTTGCTGATGTGCACTCCCAGCCTGCGGTGCACACCGCTGCAGACAAGAGGGCGGAGCAGGGGCCAGCTGTCGGGAGGGGGCATCACCACCCCCATCTCAACAGCATGCCTGCCAGCAGCCGCACGCACCTGCACTCGATGCACACGAGCACCCCCAGGTTGAGGCTGGCCCAGTCGGGGTTTGGCGCGCCGCAGTCGCAGCAGGCCGTGTTGCCGGGCACCCGCTGCAACGCCTCCAGCACGCTGCCGCTGGCGCTGGCGCTGGCGGCGGGCCGCGGGCCGGGCGATGCCGCCACGCCCGCCGCGGCCGCGCTTCCTCCAGCCGCCGCCGAGCCTAGCTGCCTGGCTGCAGCAGCCAGGAGGCCCGAGGCCCCGGACGCCAGCCCCGGTGCAGGCTTGGAGGGGGAGCCGTGCTCACTAATGGCCGGCATGCTGGCAGCGGGTGTGTGCTCGCTGTCGACCGTCAGCCGCTGGCTGGCCGACAGCGACATGGCGCCGCTGCCCAGGGGCGCGTCCCCCAGGTTGAGAGCGTTGATCTCAGCGCTGATGCTGCACCAGCAGGCAGGCAGGTAGGCGGGAAGGGAGGCGCGCGGGCAAGCAGGGGCAAAGGCAGAGGCGAGCACGGTAAGGAGCCTGGCATTCGTCCAGAGCAGCAGCAGCCTTGGAGCAGCTTTCATGAGAGCAGGCAGCCTGGGCGATTTCCGCCCCCTGCCACACTGCCACACAGTGCCGGCAGCAGGCTACTCACGTGCGCGAGTGGGTGGGCCGGACAGGGCGTGTGGGGATGTTGTCGTGGTCTACGGCGCCGCTCAGCATGCAGGCAATGACGCCCTGCATCACGTGGGGCCCGCCAGCTCCCGCTCACAAGCAGCCACCCAACCAACGATGGGAGCGTCCAGCCCTTCATGCACGTTCCCAACTGCCTCGCGCAAGCCGCCGACAACAGTGTGCAGCCAGCCAGCCGGTTGCCAACTGATGCTCTCCTCCCTGCCCACCTGCAGCATCTGCATCCACTCCTGCTGTTCCACCTCATTCTCCGCCTGCAGCATGTACTCCTTCTCGGGGCTGACCACGCGGAAGGCGTAGCGCAGGCTGGGGTCCTGCAAAGGCGGCGGTGGCGGCGCCAGGTCAGCAACAGGCGCCACGTCAGCAACGAGCTCTGGTGAGCGATGGACAGCGGAAAGGAAGCCTCTTTCCAGGATGGCCAGTATGCTCGGCCAGGCATGCATGGCATGCACAGGCCCGCCGAGCAACAGATGCAAGGCCGCGGTCTGCTGGGACTGGGCCGCAGCACCTCGGCATCCGGCTTGATGGTGGCGGTGAGCAGCGAGCAGGTGTTGCGCGGCGCCTGCTCCTTGCGGCTGCCCTCCCTGCTGGAGTAATAGTACAGCATGCCCTGGCTATCCAGCACAAAGAAGCGGCGCTTCCAGGCCTTGCGGAAGTCGCTGGTCTGCTTGAGCAGGTAGCCCTGCTGGACAGGCATTGGGGGGGCGGCGAGGGGAGGTGGGGAGACAGCAGGTCAGCACGCGTGTGTGTGGCTCGGCTTGCCAGCGGGCGGCTGGTGAGGTGGCTGGCGGCAGATGGCTGGGCCTGGCGCCGAGCCACGGCTCCCATCTGTGGTGTGCGTGTGATGTATCTGTATCTGTCGGCTCGTCTGCTGTGCTGCACATCACAGGCCAGAGGCAGCCAGCCAGGCCCCCACCCTGCTGCACACGCACCTGCTTCAGCACTGTGATGGTCTGCCCCTTGGTCTCCTGCGTCTGTCGGATGTAGGCCTCCATCTCGCTCGCCAGCTGGGAGGTGCCAGCTGTCATCTGCAGCGCGCCACGTCAGCACACCCGCCCGCCACGTCAGCAACACCGACCACCTGAGCGCCCACAAAGCACCTCAGCAGCACCGCTCCAGGCATGCCAGCTGTGCCAGCCATTTCATGGTTGCCTTAATAGGCCACAGCAACACTCCGCCCCGCCCTGTCCCCCACCTGCAGGGGCCCGATGGGGCGCACCGCCGGCGAGTCCCGGCTGGCCGCCGCCGTCTCACCCACCAGGCTGTCCCGCGCGCTGGCCTCCGCCTTGTGCTGCAGGATCAGCCCCTCCATCTGCGCCTGCTGCACCTCCCCATCCGCCTTGAGCTTCTCAATCAGCTGCAGGCAGGCAGCAGGGAGAAGAGGGAAGAAAGCATTGGGGGGAGCACGGTGAGCAGAGCGGCAGGGCAGGTGCCATCCCGACGCAGCACGGCAGGCGGGACGACGCAGCACGGCAGGCGCGAAGGCATCAAAGTGCACCACGGTACCAGTGTAGCCACAGCCTCCCTTACCTGCAGGGCGTGTTGTAGGTAGGGCTCGATGCCGGAAAAGAGCTGGTAGCCGCGCTCAAAGTAGCGCAAGTGCGCTGCACAGGGAGGCAGGCGGGCGCGGGGGTTGCTGGTCGCGGGGGTTGCCTGCTGCCAAAAACAAGCAGGGACTTGCAACACCGGATCCAGGCCTCATTTTTCATGACGGCACAAGTGCAGCCCAGTCACCCTCACCCACCGTCCACAGCGGTCACCATGCCCTCCAGAAACTCAAACCGCTTCTGGCTCTCCACCTGCTCCAGGGCAACGTGGGTTGGCCCAGCGTGGCAGGGGTTGCGCCATGGGGTGGTCGCAGGTGCACCAGCATGTGTGTGTGGCGCTTGTGCAGAGAGTGGGACAGCGGGCGGCCCCCAGCCCCGCCAGCAGCCCTCCCGTAGAGGTCCCCCGCCCCACCTGAGTGAAGCGGCGGGCCATCTCGAACCGCGCCTCGTCGGCGGCGCCCTTGGCCGCCAGCATGTCGGCAAAGCTCTTGTCGGGGTCGCTGCTCTTGCCCGCCCAGGTGGACAGGTGACCCGCGCTCCTGCAGAGGCCGAGGGACAGGCAGGCCGGTTGGGTGGCCGGCGGCGGCTGATGTGCGGGTGGCGCGGGTCCCCAGAAGCGCAGCAGGCGCGGCACCAGGCCGCTGCAGCCGGCTCTGTATCCGGCGCAGCCCGGCGAGCCACCGTGTCGGCGCCCAGCCGCGGCCTCAGCCGCGGGGAAACCCCGGCCCCCGCCTCGCCTGTGCCCCAGGTGCTTGAGCCGCGCCGCGTCGTACTCGCTGCTGCGCTTGTCCAGCCGCCGCTTGCTGTCCTTCACCTCTGCTGTGACTCTGATGAAGTCATGGTTGAGGCGCTCGCACAGCACCACCTCGGTCTGCGTGCGCAGCAGGTCCTGGAACGACGACAGCTGCAGGTCAGAGCAGGTCAGGGCTGCTCAGGGCAGGGGCAGGCAGGGATGCGCAGGCGGCGTTGGCGTGCGGGAGGCATGGAGGTGGGAGTGAGCCAGCTGTGATTCCATGCCAGATGCGCGCGTGCCTCGCGGAAGGTTGACACAAACTTGAGCAGCGTCGGGCCGCCGATCAGGCTCGACTCCTCATCCGCCTCCCCACAGAAGGCTTGCAGGCTGCAGGCAGGGCAGGGAAGGCGCTGAAGGTGCAGAGGCAGTCACCATGTGGAGCGTGCTGGCGGCTGTCCAACCAACCGACCACCCAACCGCCACCTGCCAACCACCCAGAAATGCCGCTCGCACCTGTCGGCAAATGCTGAGGTGCCCAGGCACGTGGCATCAAGCACCCCGCTGTACTTTTTGGAGGCCTGCAGGCGGGGAGGGGCAAGTGGCTTAGTTTGCAGCAAACAGCCCAGGAACCTGCGTCCGAGGCTGTGGGCGCTGCCATGCTTGATCGAGCGACACGACCGCAGCTCACCTTGGTGAGCTTGGAGGCCCGCTCCTTAAGGCGCTCCAGGTTGCCGTCCAGCTCGTTCACCTTGCTGCGGAACAGCGGGCTGTCCTGCAGGTCTGAGAAGAGCAGGCTGCCGGCGAGCGCGCCCACCGGCGGCGGCGCGGCCGAGCCCATGGCGACCCCTGGCTGTTGGGTGTCTGGATGGCTGGCTAGCAGCACTGCTGCTGAGACTGCGCACGCTGCAAGTGGGGTGCTCGACTCTGCACGGGCAGGGGTGGGAGGCGAGAGCGGTGGGGTGTCGGCGGCAGGCGGATGGGCGGGGGCAGCCTGCTGGCGGGCTAGGCATTGCGCCCCGCCTCTGCATCCTCACCCTGCGCTGTTGGCACGCAAGCGGGGGCGCAGCGGGAGAGATGGACCGTCAAAGGGGGTAGTCGAAGAGGAGGGCCTGGCGGCTTCCTCCAACACTAGACAGTGCACACACTCTGCCTCGCAACGACGCAGCTGCGATGGGCACACCGTGCTTCCCTGCCGTGCTGGAGGCAGGACACTGGCAGTAGTGCTGCAATTGATGGAGTGGGCAGGCCTCCCCGCATCCAAATTGCTTCCGCGATCTGGGGCGCGCGTGGGAACGTGCAGCACCGCCGACTGGACTTGGACAGAGGGGCACAGCCAGAGCCAGACACCGGCATCTGGAGCCTATGGACCTCCCCAGCTTGCATAGCGATGCGCGTGACATCCTGAATCGCCTGTCAGCCTCCAACGAGGGCCAACATGGCCTGCCCGACAAACTAGCCCTGCTAGAACGCAGGCTGGTGCCGTCCTCGCCCGCAGTGTCCCGCGACAATGGCGGCGGATCGATGCTGCTGAACCAGAACAGCGTGCACAGCGTGACGCAGCAGCCCAGGGGCCCATCCCGCCGGGAGGGCACCCCCTGCATTTCGAACACCCAGCTGCAGGGCGTGGGGCGCAGCCTGGACGGCCAGGAAGCCAACAGCGAGCAGCCCAGCAAGCGTCGCAGGGTGCAGGCGGTTGGGGAGGCCGGCAGGGCCGGTTCAAAAGCGGCGGCGCCGCAGGCGGACGGGCGGGGTGTGTCGCCGCCGGCAGCGCAGCAGCGCCCCTCCCTCTCCCCCTTCCTCTCGGAAGGATTGGGCGGCGCAGCCCCCAAGCAGCAGCCCACGCCCACCAGCAGCAAGAAGCAGAAAAACACCATCAGCAGATACTTTCCACAGATCAGCGGCGGCGCCGGCGGCGTGGTCGGCGGCGGCGACCTGGCCACGGCAGCCAAGAAGGGCGCGGGCTCGCCGGGGCTGTCAGACCAGCAGGCCGCGCCGGCAGTGACAGCCCTGATGCAGAACCTGCAGCTGGAGGCGCAGCGCCTGCGGTGAGCCAACCAGGGCCGGGTTGCATTCCGCTGCCG
Source organism: Chlorella variabilis (assembly GCF_000147415.1). Lineage (NCBI taxonomy): Eukaryota > Viridiplantae > Chlorophyta > Trebouxiophyceae > Chlorellales > Chlorellaceae > Chlorella > Chlorella variabilis. The sequence goes on from NW_005435067.1 coordinate 687,019, forward strand.
CCAGCTGTTGCACTCTGCTGCACGTGACAGCTGCTGTCCCACCCCGCTCCGCCATGCTGCATGCTGCGCTGCCCGGCATCGCCCAGCGCTGCCTGACGCTGCCTGCACCCTCCTACCGCTGCCGCAGCGAGGACAACCAGCGGCTGGCAGGGGAGCTAGAGCGGGCGCAGGCGGGGCAGGCAGAGCTGAGCGGCAGCATGCAGCGGCTGGAGGCGGAGGCGGCAGAGGCGCGGCAGGCCAGCAGCAGCCGCGACGGCCACGTGCGCGCCGCGCTGCTGCGGCTGGCCACAGCCAGCGCCCGCCAGGAGCGGGAGATAGTGCACCAGCGGCTGCAGGCCTCGGCGCCGCGCCTGGGATGCCTGGGCGTGCGGCGGCGCGGAATCGACGTGCAGGAGGTGGGTGGCGCAGTGTCTGGATGCTTTGGAAGAGCGAACAGGCAGGCTGCCCTTGCCTGCTTGCGTGCTGGGCAGCCGGGCTGCCTCCCTGGCTGGGCATGCACACCGTTGTGAGGCTTTGGCCACCGCCGCTGCGGCGCCGCCGCCTTGGTGCAGGTGTGGGAGGATGGGCAGGCGTTCAAGGATGTGCACGCCAAGCTGCGGGCGCTAGCCGAGCAGCGGGAGAGCATAGAGGCCGCGCGCAAGGCCACCAAGCGGCGCCTGCCGCTGCCCGGCCAGGCGCTGCCGGCGGATCCCGGGGCGGCGGCGGCTGGGGGCGTGCTGCACCCGGATGACTGGGTGGTGCAGGTGGGTGTGCGGCCCTGCTGGCTGGCTGGCTGGCGGCAGGCAGCAGAAGCGGCGGGGCAAACCAGGGGCTACTATGTGCAGCTGTGGACGATGCGGGCCTCTCCATCTGGTCCCCGTTGCACCTCTACATGCCTATCACTCGTCTTCTCTCGCTATCCCTCGCCGCCTCTCCCTGCCTCCCTGCCTCCCACCTGCTGCTGTTCCACCTGACGTTAAACGTTGCGCTGGGCAAGTTGCACTGCTGTGTCTGCTGACGCATGAGCGACGCATCCCGGCTGCCGCAGGAGGAGATCTTCAAGGCGCGGCTGGCGGCGTTGAAGCGGGAGGAGGAGCTGCTTCGTGGCGAGCTGGCACGCCTGGAGGCAGAGAAGGTGGCGCACATACGGTGAGGGGCAGGGTAACGATGGGGTGGGACCCAGGAGAGGGCCGTTTGGCTTGGTTTGGTTGCCACCACTGCTGCCGCTGCCGGCAGCTGCCGCGCGGGTTGCTGCCCCGCCGCCTCCATGCCGGCCTCCCCACGCCTGCCCACGCTGGCGCATGCCCTCTTTCTCCCTCTCTGCCCCGCCGCCAGGGAGCTGAAGAGGGCCAAGGACGAGGAGGGCAGCCGCTTTGCGGGCTTCCCCGTGCTGCACAACCGCTACCTGCTCATGAACCTGCTGGGGCGCGGCGGCTTCTCGGAGGTTTACAAGGTGGGCGGTACAGCAGTGCCTTGCTTGTACCGCAGTGATGCAGCTGCACAGGCATCAGGCCCATGCATCCTGCTACCGCATCTCAGCGCTCGTCACAGCGTCTCATCAGAGGTCCTTACAGTAGTAGCAGTGACTGGTACAGTGGACATTGCCTGCCCATGCTGCCCCCCATGAGGCCTCATTGGCGCCCCCTTCCTTTCTTTGCTGCAGGCCTTTGACTTGGTGGGCCTGCAGGAGGTGGCCTGCAAGATCCACCAGCTCAACTGCCAGGCAAGCTCCGCGCCCTGCCTGCCCGCCGCCTGCCTCCCACGCGCCCCGCCTCCTGGAGACACTCCACCACCACCGCCGCCGCCACCCTGTCCCATCCTGCCGTGTTGCCACCCCACTCATCACCCCCCCAACCCCCCACACACAAACACACTCTGCAGTGGACAGAGATGCGCAAGGCCAGCTACGTGAAGCACTCGGTGCGGGAGTACCATATACAGAAAGGGCTGAAGCACCCCAGGTGGGGGCGGGGGCAGTGGGCATAGGGCACGCACCGCTGGGTGTGTGCTGGGTGTGGTGGTGGCGCGCCCGCGCACCCGCCGGGTGGCAAGTACGCGCTCGGGCCTCCTTGCCGCTGACCCGTCCTTCCATTCTGCTCAGGCTCCCACCCATCTGCTGTGCCTGCCCTGCCCACCCTACCCGCCTGCCTGCCACAGGATTGCCTCTCTGCTGGACATCTTCGAGATAGACAACAACACCTTTGCCACGGTGCTGGAGCTGGTGCAGGGCGGCGACCTGGACGCTTACTGCAAGCTGCACGAGGCACGTGCCGCTGGCGCCGGCGCTGGACTGGTGCAGGCTGGCGCAGGCTGGCGCCCCACGCCTGCGCTGCGCTGGAGCCTGCTCCATGTGCTGCGCCGGCTGTGCCGCGGCGGCCATGCTCGGCCTGCTGCCTCCTGCCTGCTGCCCTGGACCCGCCTCACCGCCTCTTGCGCCTGCCAGCCTCATTCGATCCCTCCCTGCCTAACCCTCCTACTTCCCACCCCTTCCCGTCCTCCCGCAGACGCTGCCCGAGCGGGAGGCCAAGACGATTGTGGCCCAGATCCTGTCTGGCCTGGTCTACCTCAACACCAAGCCCCGCTCCATCATCCACTACGACCTCAAGCCCGCCAACATTCTGTTCGACCGCAACGGGGAGTGCAAGATCACGGTGAGGCTGGGGCAGCCCGGGCCGCTGCGGTCGCAGCGGCGGCGTGCTGGCTGGAGGGCCTGCTGCTCTGCTGGTGTTGGGGGGCAGGCTTGTGGCGCATGCATGCGTGCTGGCTGGGGCGGTGACGGGCTCGCTCGCATGCTTACAGCCTGGGTTTCGTGGCAGGGCAAGCTCTGTCCTGCACTTGCTGCTGTGCCCGCTAAGCTTCCCGCGTCCCCTCCCCGCACCCCGCCCTCCGCCTCCCGCCCCACCCCGCTCCCTCCCTCCCTCCTCCCTGCCTCCCGCAGGACTTTGGCCTGAGCAAGGTGGTGGACGAGGGGCAGACGCAGGGCATGGAGCTAACGAGCCAGGGGGCGGGCACGTATTGGTACCTGCCGCCAGAGTGCTTTGTGGTGCGCCACGACGCCGCGGCGCCCATGATCAGCAACAAGGTGGGCTCAGGGGTGTAGGGAGGGGAGGACGGCTGTGGGCGGTGGATGGGCGGGTGGAAGGGGAGGGAGGTCGGAGAGGCCAGGGTGCGTCGAGACAGGAGACAGGCGTTCATCACGGCTGCCTGGCGGTGGTGTGGCGGCCGTGGGGGGCTGCCCACCGCCGGCCCTGCCCTGGCTGGCCCCGCCACTTCCCGGCCGCACACGCCACCTTGCCCCGGCCGCCGTGCCCGGGCTAGCGCAGGTGGATGTGTGGAGCGTGGGCGTCATCTTCTACCAGATGCTGTTTGGGCGGCGCCCCTTTGGGCACGAGCAGAGCCAGGAGCAGATCCTGCGCAACGAGGTGATGCTCAACGCGCGTGAGGTGGCCTTCCCCGCCAAGCCCGCCGTCTCGGCAGAGGCCAAGGACTTCATCCGAAGGTGGGCGGGGCCGAAGGGCTGGCTGTGGCTGGCTGGCTGGGAGGCTGGGTGGTTGGCGCTGTGGCTGGCCTGGCTGGCTGGCGGGGAGGGCTGGCCACAGCTGCCAGGGTGGGTCATGAAGTGCATGCGGGCAGGCTGCCAGCTGGCCTCCTGAAGGCGTGGAGCGCACCCTTTCTCACCCCTGCCCCCGCCTCGTTGTACCGCCTGCAGGTGCCTGGCGTACCGCCAGGAGGACCGCATGGATGTGCTGTCGGCGGCGGCCCACCCGTACCTCAGCTTCAAGAAGCCGGGCAAGGCAGCCAAGGAGAACGCGGCAGCGGCGACGGCGGTGGCGACGGCGGCGGCGGCGGCAGCAGCGGCGGCCAGCACTGCGCCCCTCACCTGAGCCAGCCAGCTAGGTGGTGCGCACACGGCCGGGTGAAGGTTTCTGTCCAGCACCTGGGCGGGGCACAACACCTCATGCATGCGGTAGGCAGAATAACGTAGCAGCGGGGCGGAACAGGCACAGCCTGCCCTCCGCCCCATTCTTTACCATTTTTGCAAGCTTGTTCCTACAGTGTTGTGCGCGCTAGCCTGTTTGCATGGGCATGCACATGTGCAGAGGCGCTACAGACGAGAGTGGAGTGGGTTGAACACAGGACTGGGCCAGGCACAAGAGGCAAAGACACTCTGGCGTATGGTAGCTCAAACTGACACACAAACCCGCTAATCTTGGAGGGGACATAAGCAGGGAGGGGTTGCGAGGATGGACATGGCAAGATTGGTTGGCACAAAATGGGAAAGGTCCAAGGGGCTAGAAAATTGGCAGGGTGGTCGGCTGGTGCCGGTGGCGCCGTGATCGACGCGTGTGGTGGCTGCGGCATGGCTGATCAAATCAAGTTGGTTGGCTGCGATGATGGATGGGTTATGGGCTACATAGTGGATGAATGTGAGGAGTAGGTAGGTGTGATTCTGGGACAGGACGTCGGCAAGAGTGGCAGCGCTGTCGCTGCATGAAAGTCGCTACCGTCAGGGGGCCAGGGAGCACGGCCACCTGCCGGAGCAGCTACCCTTGCCCCCCAAGCTGTACTGTTGTGCACTGGCGTAGCCACAACCCTGGCAGGAAGCGAAACCTTGCTGCACAATTGCTGCATCGTTGACTGTCGATCCAGGTTGCGTTGTGGGGCGCTACGGCTGCTGCCGGCGCAGCTAGCAGTGCGCCATTGCCGGCTGCTCCCCCAGCTGGCTCACCATGCTGCAGCAGCAGCGCAGGATGCAACCGAGTGTCATGTCATGAGGGATGGCGTGGGATGGCGCGGCTGAAGGAGCTGCAGCAGCAGGCTTGTGCCCCTCCAGCCCTGTCCTGGACTCAGAACTCCGGAAGCCGAGCAGTCACCCTCTTCAGTGCTTGCTGCATGCCCACACACGCGGCTCTCTGCCTCACCTGCGCAGCTCCTTGATGCCGCCGGCCGACAGCCGGCTCCTGAGCAGCAGCGGCGCCGCGGCGGGGCACTGCAGCAGGAAGCTGTGCAGGGTGGCGGGGCGCAGGCCCAGCAGCTGCATGCGCTCCTCCAGCACGGGCTGCAGCACACACGGCAGGGGTGGCAGCGGGGCCGCGGATTCAGGTTTCAGATGGCAGGAGCAAGCGGGCAAGGCGCTGGACTGGGCGATGCGGCTGGGCAGGGGATGGTGCGCAGGATGGGGCCGCGCTGGGCTGCAAACAGGAGGCGAGGCAAAGGGGGCCGCCCGTGTCTCACCGCGCTGGCCGCGGGCGGCAGCGCCAGCACATCGGGCGTGCTGCGGACCAGGGCCGCCACGTCGGCGTTGCTGAGGCCCAGGGAGCGCAGCAGGCGCAGCCGGTTCTGCGGGGGTGGCCATGGCGGCAATGCAGGGAGCAAGATGGTCGGCAGGGTGCCAGGGGCCACGACGAACCGCTGGCACAGCAAGCGGCCTCGGGGCATGCAAGCCTACTTTGGCTGCCTGCCCGCCTGCCCACGCGCCCCCACCCCACCTGCACAAAGTGCGGGGCCCGCATGAGGCTGGGCAGCAGGCGCTGCACGTCGCCCGGGGGCAGGTGCAGCTCGGAGTGCAGGAAGTGCATGGCCTTGCCCACCTTGTCCAGCCGCCGCTCCTGCACGCAGGCAGGCAGGCAGGCCACCAGGCAGGCAAGAGGCCCGTCAACCACAGGCAACAAGTGGTGGGGCAGCAGGATGCCACACCGTGGCTGCAGGGAAGCATGCAGTCCGGGAGCTGCCGCCGTGGCAGTCAGCGGAGCTGCATGGCGACGGCGTGCCTCGTGGCGCTCGGTGAGGGCGGGCATGGGCATGGATGGTAGGGGGGCCTGCCGGCTGGCTGGCAGGCTGTGCCGCACCTGCACTGCTGCCATCAGCTGCTGGGCATCAACACCGCCGGGGCGTGCAGCCCCTGGCGCCTGCAGCACCAGAGGTGAGAGCGGCGGGTTTCCACGTTTAACGGCTGCGGCGGCACGGCTGGCAGCCGGCACAACGGCGCGCAAGGGCCGTGGCGGCGCGGCGGCGGCAAGGGGCCAGCGCGCACAAGGGCGCCCCTCTGCCCTCCATGGGTTCTCAGATCGCCGCCGGAAGGCCATGAATGACGCTGAGACCCGCTGCCTGCCCACAACCACCCAGATTGTCTCGGCAACTGGTCGTTCGTTGACGCATGTCGGACAGCGCTCATTCGCTCACCTGAGCCAGGCTGGAGGTATAGCGGGCGGAAATAGGGGCCAGGCACGCCATCGCGGGGGCTCCCAGCGGCACCGCCACCTCGAGGAACGCAAAGCTTGCGGCTTTCAGCATCGATACAGTCGAAGCGACGCAAGACGAGGAATGGGATGCAAGAAGAGAACAAGACAACCGAGTTGAGAAACGGCTGGCTGCAAGTTTGCCAGGCTCTCGCATGGCGCCCATGAAATTAGAAAACGCCCCAGGACTTGACGGCGGAGCCCCAGATCGGGCGGCGCCAGCCGTTCAACGAAGGGCGCCCACTTGCCCCTGCTGCCGTCGCCGCCATCCAGGCCTCTGCCTACCGAGGCATGTGGGGACATGGCAATGCAGTTGTGCCATCCCCTCTTTGCTTGCATGGAAAGGGTGTTATATTGCATTGGGCAACTAAACTAATAGCAAATTACAGTGTGCACGGCGCTTTTTGGTACAAACAGCTCAGTAGCAGATGCTCAGGTAGCCAAAACATTATGCAGTGGGACCCAAAGGAACTCAGTGCTCAGTAGGGAGGAAGGCGCAGAAAACCAGATTCAAAGGAAGGAAGCACTGCTTCCTTCATGGCAAGACACATTGGTATTGCTGCCTTACGGTGCCAGCAGAGTGCGCAGAAGAAGAGCGGGAGGCTGGCCCAGTAATCTGTTTGCAAGCAGGGTGGGGGCAGGAACGTGATGGGCGAGAGTGGTAGAAACATGAAAAGAGGGATAGGAGAATTGCGCCAGGAGCAGAGCACCCCGCATCCACCATTCATCCCCGACCCATGGCAGTTGCCGTTGCCGCCCTGCCTATTATACTCGACATGCCGCTACGGTGGCTGGCAGCACCGTGTCGAGGCACATCATGCGGTCTTGACGCAAATGCCTCCCTGGCATTTCAAACCCAAGTACACGCAGCACTCGGCGTCTGCAGTGCAGCCCAGATTCTCCGGAATGCACCTGCACAGCAGATGTGGCCGCATCGGTGAATCATTGTGCCGGGCGTGCATAGGCCAAATTGGGGGCCAGCTGTGCTGAGGAGCTTGCCGCCACCCCAACTCCTGGCAGCACAGCCTGGCCGCGCCAGCAGCCAGGCCTGGGCAGCCAGCCGGCGGCACTCGCTGGCACCAAATCATGCACTCACATGCACCACTTGGGACCAATGCCATCAGATGACATGCACAAGCGCGAGCAGCAGTCGTCATGCTCATTGCAGAAGTCGCCGTTTGGCAAGCAACTGCATGGGGAGGGAGCACACGGGGGTCGGGCGTGAAGCAGCACGTCAGCTGTCCTGCCCAGAGGGAAGCAGGACAGCAGACGCTGTCAGCTGCTCAGCACATGTGCCGCCTGGCCAGGAATGATAGCTGAGCTGAGGAGAGGAGCCTCACCCGCAGAAGCCCTGGTAGCAGACGCGGCAGCTGCGTCACAGGTGCAGCAGAAGGGGAGCAGGTTTCAGGCAAGAGGAGAAAACGCGGGGCTCGTCATGTCAGCGCACGCCGACCTGAAGCACAACCCGCAAGGCACACATAACAGGAGCTGCAGCTGGCACCCTCACCACTCGCTGTCCTCCTCGCAGGGCTCGTCAAACGCACCGCACCTGCACACACAGCGAACGGTGCTGAGCCAGGGCGCGCCGAGCAAGCAAGGTCACCCTCCAGCGGCGGCACAACAGCATGGGCACGACGGGCATGCCTGCTGATCAGGCTGAGGCTGCAGCAACTCACGTCGGTGGTGGGGGAGCAGGGGGGCTGGGGCGGGGTGGCGGGCGCGGGGGTTTCGGGCGAGGCGGCGGGCGTGGTGGCTTCGGTGAAGGAGGCCTAGGCGGTTTCGGCGATGGCGGTTTGGGCGGCTTGGGACGTGGAGGCGGCTTGGGACGTGGAGGAGGAGGTGGGCGTGGTGGTTTGGGCCGTGGCGGCGGACGAGGCGGTCTGGGAGAAGGAGGTTTCAGCGCTGCGGTAACCATCTGAAGTGAGGGGGCGGAAGCAGCGGCAATACTTCAAGCGCGGTAGGATGCTGAAGGCCAGGAGCGCTTGATTGTGGCACACCATATGTGCCGGAAGCAAGTGAGGGCTCTATCCCAGCGCCCAGTGGGGCAGCAGTTTGGACTCTTGATGCCTAGCAACCGTTGCTGCCATGTCCCGCCACCCCGCTCATTAGTGCCGCCATGATCACCTCCCTCCCACCGCGCGCCCTTCAGCGCCCGCCGGCCCGGATTCAGCCTCACCAGGGTGCAGCTGGACCACACCAGCACCAGGCTGGCTCCGTACAGCAGCGCGGACACCCCAGCCCAGGGGCTCCTGCAGCGCGGGGAGAGTCCCATCGCGCCCAGCGATCCGACAACCACCGCAGGGGTCTCCAGCAACGAGAAACAGCTCTGGGAGGATTGAATGGATTGCCACCCCTTGGCTTCTGTGGTCCGCAGTTCCCTCAGCAGCTGACCCAGCTCCATCGCAAGGTTCCATGCCGCGGGCAGGCCTCCACGCTCGCCCCTTGATGAAGAGCCGAAGCAGGAGCACAGGAGCGATCGGGCTGCAGGGCTCCTGCCGTCGCCGCTATATCAGCGGCACCGTCTCCGCTGGAGCGCGGCGGGGTCGGTCAGCCTGGTGTAGGCCTCATTGGCTATCGATGGCCAGAGCCAAGCAGGGGCAACAGTGGCATCAGCGTTTAGCCGCAGGAGCACTGGCCCTGGGTGCTGCCTCTCCCGCCCATCACCGCTCAGTGCCCGGCAGCGCTCCCACCGCGTACCGACAGCTGCTCTACCAGCTTCTCTATTGTTCCTGTAGCAAGTCTGACGGCGCCGCCCTCCACTTCCCAGTTTGGAATGTCATCCCTCCTCGCTCCACGGCCACCTCTGTCCCTGGCATGGCAGACAGCATAGGGCAGTGGGCCAGCGGTGATCAACTGGAAGGCGCCGCTGCGGCGGTTGCGGAGTGGCATCAAAGCTCTGCTGCACAGCATCGTCAGCGAGGGTGGATGGGGTGCATTGGCAGGGTGCGCAGCAGCATGACTGTTTGAGGCAGGCCGGCGCCCAGGACCTCGCCAGACCACAGCCATCAAGTGAAACACTTGATAGGAACGGTTCCTATTGCATAACAGCCTGCGCACACTTTCTCCAAGATTCTCAGCACATTGCAACAATGGTACAACAGGAGAGTACTGTAAGGGTACAGAGACAGTGTAAAAGCAACGGGGGGGAGGCTAGGGGCAGAGGCGGCTGCCCATGTGGCACCTCAGGCAGTCGCCGCCGAGTCCAGGGCGTGCTCGGTGTGGGTGGCCCTGAGGCGCCCCATCAGCCACTCCCCCGCCTGGATGGGCGGGTACTTGGCCGGGTTGTCGGGGCCGCAGCAGGTAGGCACACACTCAATCACCGCATCGTAGTTGGCGTCTGCGGCGGAAGGGAGGCAGCGGGGGCGGCGGTGAGAGGGAGGGGCGGGGTGTGGCTCGCCGGCGCCGGCGTCAGCATGCATGCGCCAACCATGAGCAGCCAAGGTGCCGGGCGTTTGAGGGGATGGGCGGGGTGGCAGCGGCAGCACGCGTGACAGACGGCGCAGGCAGCCCCAGGGGCGGAGGCGTACCGACAAAGAAGGCGGTTGAGTAGCGGTCCTGGCCGTTGTTGAGCACTCGGTGCAGCGTGGACTTGAACAGCCCGTTGGTCCACCGCTCCAGCATGTCTGCGACCACCAGGGGGGTGGTGGCGGGTTGGTGGGATGGCAGCAGGGAAGCGCGCTGTGTGGAAGCAGCGCCAGCGGCTGCGGTGAGTGCAATGGCCCCACCGCGCCAACCTGGCTACCAGGGCTCGGCAGCGGCAGCAGGAGTGCCAAGGCATGGCGTGCCCGCCGCCGCCCGCCCACCTCCGATGTTCATGACGAAGCAGTCGGGGCGGGGCGGCACGTCCACCCACCGCCCGCCCAGGAACAGCTGCAGGCCGGGCTGCTGGTCGGTGAGCAGCAGCGTGATGCAACCAAAGTCGGTGTGGGCGCCGGCGCCGATGTCGCCGGGCGCGTCCTGGGAGCTGCGGGCACGGAGGCGTGATGCGTGTGCCAGGAGGCGGGTGAAGGAGCAGGTTGCCAGGGGAAGGGCGGGATCCGAATCAGTGGCAGGCAGGCTCAGCCATTGCAGGCAGTTTCTTGTTGAAGAGAGCCCACCACAACCACAACCACCACCGCGGCCGCGGTCGCCCCACAGAAACAGCCGGCGCCACTACCACCCTGGCCCACCTGTAGTGCAGCGGGCGCAGCGTGGCCACCGAGTGATCAAACAGCGGCACAAAGTGGTCGGGCGCCAGGCCCAGCGCAGTGGCCAGCGCCGTCAGCACGCGGTCCCCCAGCGCCACCATGGCAGCATGGTACTCCATCATTGCGCTGCGGGCAAGGGGCAGGCAGGGCGAGGGAGGGGTGGGGCGGAGCTGGATGAGGGGCAGGCAGGCACACAGGCAGGCAGGTTGTGCTGCTGGATGGGGCGCCGCTGAGCCCCTGCCCCCACCTGCGGAAGCCGGGGGCCCAGTCCTCTGGTGGCCACACGTTTGGGCCCTGCAACGGCAGGCTGCCAGCTGGCACCTCGCGCCCGATGTAATAGCCCTCCTTGGTATCCGGCTTGCCAGAGGGGTCCAGCGCCTGCTCATGGGCGGGGCTGTACCTGCAGGAGGGGATGGCGGCGAGGCCGGCGGGCCGCAACGGTCGGCAGGCGGAGGCCGGGCAAAGCCTGCGATGCGGCGGATGGTCGGCATGCCCCGCAGCCCCTCACCCGCGGTTGTTGGGGTCCTTGGTGGCCAGCAGGGTCATCTTCTTCTCCAGAGGCAGCTGCGGGAGGGCCGGGGAAGGTGCAGGGAGTGCTTGGGTTGGGCGATGTGCCACCGGCCGCCCAAGCCGTGGCAGCGCGCACACAAGCGCTGGGAGCGCACCTTGAAGAACTGGCGCTGGGCCTCTCTCATGTTGTCCACGACTACTGCGGGCACCCCGTGGCCAGTCAGCACTGCAAACCCCGAAATTTTGCAAGCGTGGAGCAAGTGTTGGGGCGCATCTGCTGCAGACAAGTCCACTAGCGCGGCCATCCTGTTCCCTGGGTGGCAGTTGATGCGGAGCAGTGAGAAGCGAGGAATGGGTGCAGGGCCACAGGCGCCCAGGCGCCCATGCAAGGGTGGGGCCGCCCTGTCGCAGCTGGTCGCAGGGCGCAGGGCATGCGACATGCAAGGGTGGGAGCCCCCGAGGCAATGCTGTTCTCTTTGCCCTTCAGTCCTGACATCACACACGGGATGCACAGAGACCATGCTGGGTCACACATCTCCCAAATGCCCATTTCGGCTTCAGACGCATGTTCGCCCGGCGCCGCCTTCGGCCCGCTGGGTGCATCAAGCAGGCGCCATGAGCGTCAAGCCTGCCGCCAACTCTGATCGAACCCTTTCTTCACTTCTTGCTGCCGTGCACAATTCTGGGGGACTGCAAGGCAAATGTGGCTCGAGACTCTCGTTCCAAACAACCGCTTGCTCGCCCTGCTGCCCCAGCGACCTGCCCTGCGCGCCGTGGAGACGCACAGTGCAGTATGCAGGGCAACCGCAAGCAGCAGCAGCTGTAGCGACGGCGGCAGCGGTGCCAGCGATGACGGCGCCGCCAACCCGCCCTGGGTGTTGGCCAATTATTACACAAAGAAGCTGGAGAGGCGAACAGACTCGCTGGGAAACATCAGCAGCAGCCCAGACACCATTGCCGAGGGCCCCGGGTGGACGCGCGAGGCGCAGCTGCGGCTGGCGGCGCAGGCGCTGGCCGCCGAGCTGCAGCAGGATGCCGCAGTGCTGCTGGACCAGGCACGCCACCCTCCTGCTGCCTGGCGTTGCGACCGCGGCTTTCCAACCCTCCTTGGCTTTGGGTGGCCATCGGCAATCCCAGGCATCCCCTCCCAAGAACCCCACCACATCGCCTCCTTCCCCCTGCGCAGGTGCGGCAGCTGCACGCCCTGCTGCCCGCCATGGAGGTACAGCTGAGCCGCATGAGGCCTGCGGAGCTGGTGCGCCTGGCGGCGCGGCTGGAGCAGATCTCGCAGCTGCTGGTGGCCCTGCGCCTGCGCTTCCCCGCTTCCGACGTCGCGGCCATGGCGGCGGCGCACCCGCCGCTGCTGTCCATGACGCCGGAGCAGCTGCGGGAGGCGGTGGCGGCGGTGCAGCGGGAGTTCCCCGATGCCAGCCAGGTGGGCCCTCAGCACGGCACGTCCCGCTCACCCCACCTCGGCTTGCTGCTGCCGGTGTCCTGCCAGGTGGCAGACATCATTGCTCGACAAATCGACATGGCTGTGATCCAGATCAGGTGTTCAGACGAAGCCTAGCCGTCCCCCGGCGCCTGCCGCAGGAGGACCTCGAGGCCATGCTGGCAACAAACGCCACGCTGCTGGACGCCGCCAACCTGCGCGGCTGCATGGAAGGCGTGGGCCACCTGCTGACGCGGCAGCAGCTCATGTGTGCCCTGCAACACGACGTCGCCTTCCAGGTCTGTGGCTGGCGTGGGGTCGAACCATGACGGGGGGCCGCCGTGCCTCGTCAACAGCCTCGCTGCTCAAGTGCATTCGCCACCGGCATTAAGAGGCTGCCACAAATCATGCCTGCTGGCTGTGCTTATGTCCACATGCCGGCCCTCCTGCCCGCTGGCCTGTCCTGCAGTTCCAGGTGCTGCAAGGGCAGTCTCGTGGCGAACGTGACGCCGAGTATCTGTCCGATATGTACCGCCCCATCTAGCATGCATCGTCCCGTCCTGGCACCGTTCCACGATGGGTAGCACCGGCAGTGCTGGAAGCATATGCGACCTGCCTCATTTCTGCAATGCAATGGGCTTCTGCCTTGAGCCTGCCAACTCTAGAGCGCTTGTGTGCAATGACGGGCGCAAGGCGGCGGGCGGCAAGGCCATGGGCTGCACTTGGACGCTCTAAAGCTACAATCGGCTCGTGGTGATCCTCCACAATTCCTGGGGTGCCTTGGCATCCCAAATGCCATGGAGTACAGGATGGGGCACTGCCACGTGGATGGCGGCGCAGAGAGTGTCCTCCCCACGCCTTTGCGCCCTTCCCTGCCATCTGCCGTTTCTTCTGTGCTTGGTACAAGCTTACCGGGCCAGGATGGGGGGTATAGGCGCCAAGCGCTCCAAGAAGAGCAAGAGCAAGCGGTAGGGCGGGCTGGGAGCGTGTGCATATTCACCGCCATGCCTGCCAGGGATCGTGTGTGCACGCGGACGGCGCATGCAGGCGCATGCGGTTTGGCGCCGCCGCCTTGCCCCTGCTCACGGGAGGCCTCCCCACGCTGCAGGCAAACGCTGAAACAGAAGTACAAGGTGCTGCGCAAGGTCAAGGAGCACCACCGCAAGAAGCGGCGGGCGGACAAGAAGCTCGGCATCAAGCCCAAGGAGCCCAAGGATCCGGGCATCCCCAACGCATGGCCCTTCAAGGAGGAGCTGATTGCGCAGCTCAAGGCGCAGAAGGAGCGGGCGGTGGCCAAGGAGCAGATGCTGCGTGAGCAGCGCAAGGCCCAGAGGCAGCAGCAGGTGCGCCGCAGGGGTGCTGGTGGTAGCATGTCTGCCCACATCACGCATGCAGTCCGCACATGGACGGCACATGGACGCCGGCGGCCGCCGCCGCCACTGCCGCCGCCTCGAGGCCTCGAGCGCTCAGGCCGGTCCTTGTGCCTTGGCCCTCCCTGCCCTCCAGGCCGCCATGGAGCAGGACGGTGACGGTCAGCAGCTGGAGGCGCTGCAGCGGCAGGCGGCCAAGCGGGGGCGGGAGTATGAGAAGGAGGCCGCCAAGGCGCCCGCCCCGGGCACCCCCGCCTTCGTGGACTACTCCCGCCGCGCCTTTTACAAGGAGTTTGTCAAGGTGGGCGCCAGCTGCACACCCTCGCTCGCCGGCGCTGCGCCAAGTGTACCGCAGCAGGCGCAGGCAGCCCAAGGGCCCGGAGGAGCAGGGTCCAGGCAAGGCTCGATCGCCGATCGTCGTCGCTGACACATACACCTGCTGCCCCGCACCCTGCTTTGCTTTGTTTTAATACGCAGGTGGTGGAGGCCAGCGATGTGCTGATCGAGGTGCTGGATGCGCGCGACCCGCTGGGCTGCCGCTGCCTGGATGTGGAGCGCTTTGTGCGCAAGCTGGATCCCTCCAAAAAGATTGTGCTGCTGCTGAACAAGATCGGTGCGCACCCGCGCCTGCTGTGCCTGCTGTGGCTGCTGCACCTGCTGCGCCTGCCATGGCTGTGGTCGTGGCGGCGCTGGCCTGCAGCTGCTGCGCTGGGGCCCCCAGATGGAGCAGACTGGGCAGGGGCCACAGCCCCGTCGCTGCTGCCGCCGCCATGCTTGCCGCCGGTTGGGAGGTGTGGCCTGAGGCGCGGACTGGCTGAGGTGCTGCTGCTCCTGCCTCTGCGCCCGCCGTCCCGTGCAGACCTGGTGCCGCGCGAGGTGGTGGAGCAGTGGATCAAATACTTCCGAGAGGAGCTGCCCTCGGTGGCGTTCAAGTGTAGCACGCAGAAGCAGGTGCAGCCGTGGGTGGGGCCGCCGGGTTGGCTGCTTGGCTGGTTGCTGGAACAGCGGCCGGCGGCGGCCGCAGCGAGGCGGCAGACGTGCCCGGCAGCTGCCTGCCGTGCAGGGCTGTAGCAAGGCCTTGGCTCCTCTGGCTGCCAGGCCCGGCCGCTGCCGCCGCCGCGCCCCTGCCTGCCTCCTCCCCGACCTCCGACCTTCCCCCAGACCAGCCCACTCCCGCTCCCTCCGCTCCCGCCCGCCCGCAGGCGGCCAACCTGGGGCGGCGCCAGCTGGCGGCGCCCGTCGACGCGGCGGTGCGCGGCAGCGAGTGCCTGGGCGCCGACGCGCTGCTGCAGCTGCTCAAGAACTACGCGCGCAGCGCCGACATCAAGCGGGCGATCACGGTGGGGGTGGTGGGGCTGCCCAACGTCGGCAAGTCGAGCGTGATCAACTCGCTCAAGCGCACGCGCGTGGCGCAGGTGGGTGGGTGGCGGCGCGGGTGGCTGGCGGCCATGGGGGCAGGGTCATGGGGTGCGTCTCCTGCTCGCCCATGACCGCATGGGGGGGCTAGCTGCGTGTGAACTGTGAACTGGCGAGCTGCAGTGCCGGCCGCTGCTGGGCCTGCGTTTACCCCTGCTCCTCACTCTGCGCTGCGCCACCCCCACGCTCCGCTGCCGCAGGTGGCAACACGCCGGGCGTGACCAAGGCGGTGCAGGAGGTGCACCTGGACAAGCAGGTCACGCTGCTGGACTCGCCGGGCGTGGTGTTTGCGCACGCGGGCGCCCAGGGCACGGCGGTGGCGGCGCTGCGCAACGCGGTCAAGGCGGAGCAGCTGGAGGACCCCACGCTGCCGGTGGGTGGCGGGCTGGTTGTGTTGTGGTGGTGGTGGTGGTTGGGGAGGTGCGGTGCTGGTGACTGGGTGCGCATGGCGGCGGTGGGTGTGGAGATAGTGGCTGTGTGGCTGCTTTGCGCCTTTGCTCTTGGGGTATGTATGGCAGCAGGGGTGTGGCCCGCGCCCATGCCGGCTCACACACCGCCGCCCCATGCGGCCCCCTGGACGCCTGGCAGGTTGAGGAGATTGTGCGGCGCTGCCCCGCCAAGCAGCTGATGACGGTGTACAAGGTGGCGGCGTATGAGGGGGCAGACCAGTTCCTGCAGCTGGTGGCGCAGGTGGGTGGGCCGCCCTCCTGTGCTGCTGCACGCCTCCATCATGCTTGGCACTGTTGTTGTTTCTGTGTGCGTGCTTTGTTGGTTTGAAATGTGCTGCCTGCCAGCGCATGCCCCTCGCTTTGCCAGCTGCCGGAGCTTGAGTGCGTTGCCTGCCCGCCTGCCTGCCTTCGCACAGGCGCGCGGCAAGCTGAAGAAGGGCGGCGCGGTGGACGTGGCGGCGGCGGCGCGCATCGTGCTGCAGGCGAGCCGCGGCAGCCTGCGCCGCATGGCTGATGCGTGCCCCTGCAGCGCTGCGGGCCCTCCCACCCTGCACCCCGCCAGCAAGCTCTTGCAGCTGCTTCCAGCTTTCGTTGCGCCGTGCTCACCCCTACCCTGCCCTTCCCCTGCCTGCGCTGCCCCCTTGCCCCTGCAGGACTGGAACGACGGCCGCATCCCGTACTTCACGGTACCGCCGCAGCGGGACAGCGAGGTGGCGGGCTCGGCGCGGGTGGTGGCGGCCTGGGGCTCCGAGTTCGATGTGGACCAGAGCGCGGCGCTCGCAGGCCTACGCGGCATGGAGGAGGGCGGCGGCGGCGGTGGCGCTTTCTTCCAGACCGACACGCTGGGCACGGCGTGCATCGATCTGGAGGGCCTGAAGCTGGCTGAGGAGGAGGAGGGCGGCAGCGGCAGCGAAGATGATGATGATGATGATGATGAGGAGGAGGAGGAGGATGGGGCAGGTGGGCTTGTGCCGCATGCACACCTGTTGTGGAGAGCTGTGCGGGGCCTCGGTATGCTCCTGTGCCGCGTGGTCCCTGCAACAGCAAGCAGACGCGCGTTCTGATGACGCACGTGCGTCTGCTCCTTCCCCCTGTGCCTGAACAGAAGGCATGAGCGGCAGTGACGGCGAGGAGGAGGCGCGCGGGCCGCCCGGCGGCGAAGCCATGGACGAGGCGGAGGCGGCGCCGTCGGCCAAGCGGCAGCGCGGCGCGGCGTCGGCCGCACAGAACGTGCAGCTGTTTGCCGAGGCGGGCCAGTTCAACCCGCACGCGGCGCGCGCGGAGCGCAGGCAGCGGAAGAAGGGCAAGCTGATGCGGCAGGCCGGGGGCGAAGACGGCGGCGGCGGCGGCGCGGCGGCAGATGAGGAGTATGATTTCGAGGCGGACTGGCAGGCGGAGGCGGGCGGCGGCAGGAGCAACCCCTTTGCGCAGCTAGGCAGCGGCAGCGAGGGCGAGGGCGACGAGTGAGGAGGCCTGCGACTTGTGCCTGGCCGGATCCCACCGCTTGCCTCCGTGCACAAGTACTGGTTGTAAATGGCTGTGAGCTATCAAGCACGGGGCGGGGTCCTTTGGGCATGTGTCGGATGAGAAGGGAAAGCAGGAGGTCAAGATGACAGCAGGCTTCCTTGCAATGTGCCACCCCGCCGGCTTCCTTGCATCACGGCAGCGCTGTCGACTTCTTGCAGGCACATGTGGTTGCTTCATGTGCCGCCCGTGGCTCTTCCCGGCAGCATTCGCCCATCGATATACTCATCCAGGGCCCCGGGTTCGGGCTGCCTGGGCAAGCGGTTGGAGCGCGGCAAACACATCACCTTGCCAGCTTCAGTTTTCGGCCAGGCTCTCGCATCACGGTGGCCTATACGTTGCGTTGTGAACTCCAGAGGGGCGCCAGGTGCGTGGGAGGCGCACCGCGTCAGTGAGAGTCAGCCGCCACACACGTTTTTTGCTGCCCGCCTTCTGCGGCCAGCTTGCGGGTTGAACGGGATAGAAGTTGCGCATGAAGAGGCGCCTGGGGTTCCGGCATGGCAGCGCCCCGCAGGGGGTCGTAGAGGGGCGGCAGCGGCGGCGCGGGCGGGCGTGTCTTATCCCTTGCCAGGCATTTAATGAAGATCTGAAAAGCAATGCGCCTGTTGCAGCTGGGATACAGCATGGATACATGCCACAGAGGCCATGCTGTATTGTGCCGCCAACAGGGCACCCCCCGGGTTGACCCTCCCTGTCCGCAGGCGGTGCCGGTGACGCCTCGGCGATGAATTGATGCCCACCACCAGAAACCTCACCTTAGCGTAGAGCAGCAGCGGCAGCATCAGCAGCGGCAGGTTACCATGGCAGAGGAAGTGTGCGAGCGGCTGCAATTCCGCCTCGAGGTGCAGACCGCATCAGAGGTGACCCGCCTGGCGGTGTGCGGCAACTTCCAGGGCTGGCAGCTCTCCACCGCCAATGACCTCAAGTACACAGAGGCCTCAGGTGACCTCCCACGGCCCGCCCCGCCACCCGACAGGGCTGCCGCAGCCTGCATGCCGGTTGGCAGCAGCTGGCGCGGCGCCGCCAACCCGCATGCATGCGTGCGTGCGTGCCGAGCGCCGCCCTGTCACGCAGCTCTGTGCAGGCAACGTGGAGGGCGGCACCACCTGGCGCAGCGACCTGCTCGCCATCCCGGCCAACAAGATGCCGCTGCGGTTCAAGTTTGTGGCCAACGGCCACCGCTCCTCCCCCAACACGCGCCCGCTCATCTGGGACTCGCAGAGCCGCGTGTACCACCGCATCCCGCCCGACGGCGTGCTGCGCTGCGAGTTTGAGCCCACCCCCGACAGCAGCGACACGGGGTGAGGCCGGCGGCCCCCCTTGTGCTGCTCTTTTTTTTGCTTTCGTTTCGTGCCCATGGCAGCCTGGTCCCCCTCCCCACTTCACGCCTGCCTCATCTCACTCGGCTTCCTCTGTGGCTGCTGCCTGTGCTTGCAGGTGGGTGACTGCCGACGGCGTGGGCGCCTACCAGCTGCGCGTGGGCCAGCCACCCGGCAGCGCCGAGGCTCTGGTCAAGCTGGAGCCGCACTTGGGACACCAGCCAGGTGCGCGGGCAGGCGCTGCTGCTGCGTGCTGGTTGGCGGTGCCGCTGCTGGCGGCCCCGCTGGCCTGCGGTGCCTGGCCTCCACACGCCCGGCCGTGTTGCGGGCGACCAGTGGTGCCGCGAGCCTGCGATGCATGCATGCGCCTTGCTGACAGCGCCGGCATGCCTCCTTGGTGCAGATGAGGTGGATGTGGTGCTGGTGGAGGCGAAGCCCAACGACCCTGCGGTACCGCAGGGCAAAGTGCTGGCGCGCGTGGGAGGTGCGCGTGCTGTGCCCTGCCCCGCTGCGCGCCGCCGCGCGCCGTGCTTGCTGCACCTGCCGAGGTCAACCTGGGGGCTTGCCGGGCGGCCCCACTCCACACCCCCTTGCGCTGTGCTTGGCAGCCGAGGCATGATCCCCGCCGGTCGTCACCATTCGCCACACACACCCGCTGCTCCCCGCCCGCAGCGCTGCCCGGCGGCGCGGGCTCAGCGGAGCAGCCGGCCGGGGATGCCGGCAGCTGCACCTACCTGCTCAACTCTCAATCCATCGAGGCGCTGGCCTTCCGTGTGGATGTGACCTCCAAGCGCGACGGCGCGCTGCTCGCCCGCTGCTTCATCTCGCCCGAGACGCTGCAGGTGCGGGCGGGGTGTGTACAGGGGTGCCCGCCTCTCCCGGACGGCTCGCGCCCTTCCTCCCGTCCAGCCCCGTGGTTCTCATGACGATGCCGCGGCGGCATTCAAGCGGTGCACGCGGTGAAGCTGCTTGCAGCGTGTTGACACGTGTCACCATGCGCTGTGCTGTGCTGTGCAGGCGCTGGAGGGCAGCATCCACGCCGCGCTGCTCACACCCGACCTGCGCCACGCGGGCACCTTCCGCGCCTCCTTCCTCGTCGTCGCCGCCCTGCAGCACCCCGCCAACTCCCTGGGCAACCTGCAGCGCAGCCGCTGGGTGCCCGGCGGCGACACGCTGGACATCGGGTGCGCGTCAGCTGCGGGGGGGCTGCTGCCCTGCCCTGCCCTGCCCAGTTGCCCTGCCCAGTTGCGCTGCCCTGTGCGTGTGTGTTTTGCGAGAGGTTCGGTTATCGAACCGCGGGGAACAACAGGGTTGTGCTTGCCCGGACTGAGGGGAGCCAAGCGGACCGCTCACGCCCTGCTCCAACCCACCTCACCTCGCCTCGCCTCGCCTCAGTTTGCCCCCTGCCCCCTCCCCTCCCTCCCCCCGCCCCGACCCGCAGCCACCGCGGCTCCGGCGCCAGCAAGGTGCACGGCCACGCGGTGCGCGAGAACACGCTGCTGTCGTTCCAGAAGGCGGCCACCAACGCCGCCGACTGCGTGGAATTCGACGTGCACGTCACCGCCGACGGCGAGTGCGTCGTCTTCCACGACTTTTTGGTGCCCATCCGGCTGGGCACCGAGGTGGTGCGCCTGCCCATCCCCACGCTGACCTACGACCAGCTGCGCTCCCCAGACTTCACACAGTGGATGGTGTCACCCAAGTGAGCGCGGGAGGGGTGGGCGGGAGCAGGGACGCAAGGGCGGGCGGGGCGGGGGAGCAGGGCCCAGGGCTGCCTGCCTGCCTGCCTGCCTGCCTGCTTTTTCATCAGCGGGGACAGCGCGCCTGGCTGCACCCTCGCCCTGTTTGGCGGATTGTGTTGGTCTGGGGTGCCATGCAAGCGCGGTCGGCCGTGCCGGTGCCATGCATCAATGCTAATGTCAACGCCCGGCTGCTCGCAGCGAGGATGCCACCAACAAGGATGCGCTGGATGAGGAGAAGCAGCGGCGGCGCACCACGCTGCAGCGCAACATGAGCAGCGCGGAGGACATGTTTAGGAGGTGGGCAGGCCATGGTTTAGGAGGTGGCAGCCGATCAAGCACGTACACCCATGCTAGCACCCTCTGAAGCTCCCAGCCGGTGGCCCGATTTACCCCCCCCCTCAGTGCTTCCCCCCTGCCTCACACCTGCCCCCCGCAGCATCTTCAAGCCGCAGTTTGCGGGCCCCGGCCTGTCCCCCGCGCGCAGCACGTCTGGCGACAGCAGCGACGGCGCCAGCAGCGTGGGCAGCGGCGAGGACCCGTCGCAGGCGGTGGCCGCCGCCCGCTGGTTCCTGACAGACCGCATCGCGTCGCTAAGGGAGGCCTTCCGCCGCACTCCCAAGTGGCTGGGCTTCAACATCGAGCTCAAGTACCCCACGGCGCTGGAGGTGGCGGCGATGCGCGCTCACTGGTGGTCCCGCAACCACTTTGTGGACGCAATCCTCAAGGTGAGAGAGAGAGTGCGTGTGTGTGTGCGTGGGTGCATGCGTTTATGTGCCTAGCCGCCCGCTGCGAACCGCTAGTGCTTGCGGGTGCCTGCCAGCGTGCGCGCCTGTTGCCCGCCGCAGTCCACGTGCTCGCCGGCCGCAATGCAAGGCATTGGGGTGTTTGCTTTGCCCCACGCTGCCCCGCCCGTGCGCCGCCGCCTGCCCGCGCGTCGCAGGTGGTGCTGGAGGAGGGTGCCGGCAGGAAGGTCATCTTCTCCACCTTTGACCCCGACTGCGCCACGCTGCTGTCCCTGAAGCAGCCCCGCTTCCCCGTGCTGTTCCTCACCTGCGGCGGCACCAAGGTCTTCACCGACCCGCGCATGAACTCGCTGGAAGCGGCGCTGCAGTTTGCGCTGGCCTCGCAGCTGCAGGTGGGGGGCCGCCTGGGGTCCCCGGGGAGGGTCTGTATGTGAAGGATGCCGGCGGCAGGCGGCGCTGGGCCGCGTGCGGTGCACCAGCAACGGCTGCGGCGTGTGTGTGTTGGGGCAAGGGTGGATCGCTGGGTAGCTTGGCGCCCCCTCCCTCCCCCCCTCTGCTGTGCGGCGTGCGCCGCGCCTCGCCCCCCACCCGACGCCTCCGCGCCTGCTACGGCTGCGCAGGGCGTGGTGGCGGAGGTGACGAGCGTGCTGGGGCGGCTGCAGGAGACGGTGGCTGAGTTCCACCGCCACGGCCTCTTCCTCTACACCTGGGGCGACGCCAACAACGACTACGCCTCCTACATGGCGCAGCGCGAGGCGGGCATCGGTGAGCGACGCGCCGCTGCGCCTTTGCCTGGCTGGGCCGGCTGGGCTGGCGGGCTTGCTGTGGGGCGTCTGAGCTGCGGCCTGGTGGTAGGGTCGGGGTGGTTGGCAGCGGCTGGCGCCTTCAGACGCAGGCCTGCGGGCACAGGCGTGTGGAGCCCGCAGGCACGGCGGAAGGTCCCGGCCTGCGTCGTGCCACGTGTGCCACAGGCGCCGCCCCGACCCGCCCCCTGCGCCTCCCCCCTGCCGCCCCTCGACAGACGCAATCATCTTTGACGATGTGGAGCGCATGGCTCGGCGCACCGACAAGCGCGCCTCCTCCACCCGCACCCTGTTCACCAAGAGCATGAAGTCGCCCGCCTCCACGCAGGCACGCGCAGGGCGGCAGGGGGCCTGCCGCTGCCGGGAGGCACTGCTGCTGGGTGCCATTGCTGTGTGCTGCCGGGCAACAGCTGGAGGGCCACCTTGCAGCGGCCTGGTGCCTGCGCGGCAGCCTGGCGTTGCTGCCAGTGCGATGCTCTCCTGCTCCACTCCTGCCCCCGCTCTGCTCTCCCGCCCTTCCTCGACTAAGCCCATACCTACCTTGTGGCCCGCCCCGGCGCAGGACATGGAGCGTCTGGCCAGCTCCGGCGGCAGCACCCTGCAGGTGGACCTGGAGCGCCTCAGCGGCGGCTTCACCATGCTGGCCATCTCGCCCATCGGCTCCCCCAGCGCCACCGGCCTCATCCCGCTGGCCCCGCCGCCGCCCTCCATCAAGGCGGCCATGGCGGGGGCCGGCCCGGCGGTCACCAACGGCTCCGCCGGCCCGCAGCTGGGCGCCTTCTACGGCCATAGCAACGGCGGCCTCAAGTAGGCGGCCGCAGCTGCTCGGCACCGGCAGCGGCGGCTGGCCCTGCAATATTAGATATTTCTAGACCACCCACCCCCGCCAGCTGCGCACCTCCTTAACTTATGCTTAACTTATCGGCTCCCCCTGCTCAGCCCTTTTGCATTTGGTTGACGCTACCTGCTAGCCATCGCTGCATCCAATCCCATGACATCCTCTCCTCCTCCCCCCCTGACCGCCAAGCGCTGCATCGCCGACCGATACCAGCTAGCCAGGAGCTGCGCTCCCGTGTGCAGTGCGTAGAGCTGCCACCATATGTACGTCTGAGCGTCTCTCTTTCCTCTCTGCGGCAGTATTTGCAGCACTGATCAGCTGCCCCTTCCCTCTGAAGGCTTGCCATGCTGTGGCAGCCATCAATGCTCTGCAACGCTCCTTTTCAGGATTCCAGGCCCGCCGACCTGCCTCCAAATTCTTTTTCAACTGCTGTGATCCCCCGTGCACAACTTCCCTCTCCTCACTGCTGGATGTGACGAGACGAACTGCCGGCCCCCACCTGCTGCACTGGAGCAGCATGTAAATATGGGCACCGTCATTGTTGCATGCTGGCCACAACGCAAGCGCTGGTCAGAATGAAACAGAGGAAAGTTGGAGGCAGGCGATGGGAGGGAAAGGGATGAGCAGGAGAAAAGAGCAACAAAGCAAAAGGGAAATGGTTGATGGGCATGAGACACCGGGGAACAACTGCCAAAGCTAGTACTTGCGCTGCGAGCCGCCAAATAACACCAGCTTCTTCTTGCCGCCCTTGCCGCCGCCGCTGCTGATGTGCAGCCCGCCCAGCTGCTCCGCTGCAGTCCCTGCATCGTGCGTGGCTGTGCCTGAGGTGGCGCCCCACGCTGGGACAGCCGGAGCAGCCGGTTTGGGGGCCCACGCCCCTTTGGGCGCTGTGGGGGCCGGCCCCGGCACTGCTGGGCTGGCGGGCTGGGTGGAAAGCGACGGCCCAGTGGCCGCAAAGCCGTCCCGGGCCAGAGCGGCATAGCTGACGCCCGCCTGAGGCTGCGCAGGCTGCGCGCTCGCTGCCTCATCCCCTGCCCCGCCGGCCTCGCCGGCCGCGGACGCCTCCTCTGCTGCCTCGCGGTCGAGGCTAGCAGGCAGCAGGCTGGCAGAGGGCAGCGGCATGGCCCGCAGCTCGGCAGCAGTCAGGCCCGTGTTGGCAGCGGCCGCCGCCGCGGCCGCCGCGGCTGCGCGCTCCTGCTTCAGGCGCCTGGCCTCCTGCTTGGCACGCTGCGCACGCTTCTTCTCGCGCTGTGCCAGCTCATCGGCAAACGGCACCAGCGCCCCTGGCGGCAGCAGCCCTGTGCACAGACAAGGGAGAGGCGAACCAGCATCGCGATCAGCAAAATTCGACCCTCCAGTGAATGCGCCACCCCCACCAGCTGACAACCCTAGGTGTACAATGACACGGCAGGCCTGAGACCTGAGCCAACGTCTCAAGCCCCGCCTTCCAACTCCTTCCCGCTTTCCTGGCCCAGGCCTGCAGCAGCACGCGAAGCGGGGCCGCCACCCACCGCTCAGGTCGACTTCGCACAGCTGGAAGGTGGCGGTGAGGGGCAGGTGGGCCAGCACGCGCATGCGCCGCCGGCTGGCCTCGTCCTGAGCCACATCCTCCACCTCCAGCACCTGCCAGGCAGAGGGGCACAGGCCCCGGAGAAGAGATGGGCAACCAGCAAGCGTGGGCGAGGGTTGTGGTAAAGCTCAAAGCTGGCACCTGGCGACGGACGGTGCCTGGTTATCAACAGAAATGCATGCACGTCAACGCACACGCAGTGCCAGCTGCCACGATATTCGTGTGCGCTCACCCTCGCAGAGAGGGTGGGCGGGCAGGCGGGGTAGGCGCTGTAGTGGGCCAGCAGCATGCGGAGGTTGAGGGGGCACAGGAAGAGCCACTGGCCGTCTGCGGCAGGGAGCATGCGCGGGATCAGGGAGGTGAGCAGCCACTGGAACCGGGCCTGCGACACGGCTCAGGCATCCTGCCTGCCAGCAGCGAGGAGGACTGGCAGATTTTAATCGCAGACGCCTCTGGATCACGGAAGCATCCTGTGGGCGTGCCTGAGGACTGGTAGAAGAAGAATTCTGAGGCGGAGGCCCCGCCGCCGGCGCCGGCCTCAGCCGGGGAGCTGCCCAGCAGGCCGCTGGTGGACTTGAAGCTGCCGGGAAGCTCCGCCGTACTGCCTGCCGCGGCCGCAGACGCGGCGGGAGACACGCCGCCGCTGCCGGGCGCAGTCCCGGCGCCAGGCTGGCCGCCGCTGGCTGCGCTAATGGGCATGGCGGCGGTCCGGGGCTGGCGCCGCGCGCTGCCAGGGGGTGGTGAGCCTTCAGCCTCATCGTCGCTGAAAGCAGCCTGAAGCGCAGCCACCGACCCCGCCGGTGCAGGCGCCGCGGCAGGCCTTGGGCGCACCGGCGGCGGGGCAGGGGCGTGGGCGCGGTGGGGCGCGGAGGGCGGCGGCCCGGCCGCCAGCGAGGGGAACAGGCGGTCGCGGGCGGCGGCCGCAGCCTGCCGCTCGCGCCGCGCGGCGGCGGCGCTCAGCGCGGCGGTGGTGGCGCCCCTGACGGCGTGCGCCGCCTGCTGGCCCGCCTCCTCTGGACTGAGCAGCGAGTCCTGCAGGCAGAGCGTGTGGGGTGGCTGCTGTTCTCCTGTGCGCTGGCACGCCTGCAGGCATCACCTGCTGCTTCCCAGAGGTGTGCGCACGCTCACACACACACACACACACACATGGGCACACACACACACACACGCACACATCTGTTGCCACACACACAACTCCCGTCAGACGCACACACATGAATCCCGCCCCAGACACACACTGCCCCACACCCCCACACCCCACACCCCACACACACACCTGCACCATGGGATCCGCCGCCTCCAGCAGCGTGCGCTGGCGGCGCTCCGCGGCGGCGCGCGCGCGCGCAGCCAGCGCATCAATGGCCGAGTAAATGTTGGGCGCCTCGTAGGCCGCCTCTGCGCCGCCCTCCGCGGTCACCTGGCGCGACACAAGAGGCAGGGCAGGCAGCAGCCACCAGTTGACAGGACGGTACCGCGAGGAGGGGCGGCAGGTGCAGCAGGGGCAGCAGAAGAAGCAGGGCGCG
>NW_005435067.1:712712-719359 GCF_000147415.1 Chlorella variabilis
CAGGTGCAGCAGGGGCAGCAGAAGAAGCAGGGGCGCGGCTGCTCCCCGCCAGCAGGCCAGAGGTCGCCGCGGCGGCGGCATGCTCGGCAGGGGGTGCAGCCTGCGCCTGCCTCGCGGCATCCCCACCAGCCCGCTCAGCCTGCCCCGCACACCTGGGCTGCGTATGCCGCCAGCCGACGCGCCTCTGCCACCCACAGCGCCGTGGCCGCCGCGCCTCCCACCAGAGTGAATTTGGAGAAGCGGTTGCAGGCAGAGGCGCCCCCTCCCGCCTCGGCTGGCGCTGGCGGGGCTCCCACCGGGCGCGCCTCATCCTTGCCGGGGCTGCCCGCCGCTGTGGTACCATCAGCAGGCGCTGCCCCGGCACGCTCGCAGCGCTGACCTGGCGCTGCGACGGCCTCTGGATTGATGCTGTCCCTGGGGCGCCGCAGCAGCTGGAAGGTGGCCACCTGGCCCACCGCCGGAGCCGCCACCTGATGCACCTGCACCAAGCGAAGCTCACGGGCCGCGATCTGCAGGCGGGCAGGCGGGAGGTATGGGCGGGCAGGCAGATAGGCAGGCAGGGGGGTTGGGGCGCAGCGGGGCGACAGCTTGTCGGCAAGCAGCGGGCCTGGTGGCGCAGCACAAAAAAAAATACACGGTGGCCGCTGGCATGCGAGGTAGGCAGGAGCGAGGGCCGGGGGCCAGGGGGCGGCGCCCTTGCCTGTGTGTAGCACAGCGGGCAGGGCGCGCTCTTGCGCAGCTCGGGGCCGCCGTGGGCCACCAGGTGCCCGATGATGGCTGGGAAGGAGAACACGTGGCCTGCGGGGCGTGAAGAATGCCACAGGGCTGTTGCACCCTGTGCCAGAAGAGAAAAGCCAGCCAACGAGAACATATGAACAACCAACTTCGAGAAGAGAAGCTGTGGAACCGCCCTACCGCAGGGCGTGATCTGGGGGCAGAAGGGGCGCTCCTCAAGCGTGATGGGGCACCGCACCGGCGCCGCGCTCAGCATCTCCACCTGCGGCGGCGGCGGCGGCGGCGGCGGCGGGAGGCAGTCGGAAGGCAGTCGGAGCGCTGACCGACGGTCGGAGGGCCGGCTGCGTCGATGCTGATTGAACGGATATTGAAGTTGCTTGAACTGGGCAGACAGTGTGGGCTATACGGGAAGAGACGGGAGGATGGCTGCGGGCCCGACGCCACAACCCGCAGAAGACGTGCCAACTTGGCCAGCCCCCACCACATGAACCCACGGCACCCCAACCAGGGTAGAACAGCCCCCCACCTGCGCCACATCCTCCCACTCCTGCGGCAGCGGCAGGCAGCGGCACAGGCGGCGGCGGGTGGGGGTGAGGGCGGAGATGACCGTGCCGCAAAGCGAAAGCCTGGCGAGAGGCAGGGGAGGCGGTGGCGGCGCAGGTGCGGGGCCCCCAGGCGCACCAGCATCAGGTCTGGGTCGGCCTCAAACCGCCGCACATCCAACGCATCCGACACGAGGAATCGGAAGTTTGCCTGGGGTGGTGGGGAGCGGGGCGGGGAGAGGCGAGGGTGGGGGAAGGGCGGCAGCAGCAGGCGGCGGGAGGGCCATGGGAGGGGGGGGCATTGGGTGGCGAGCGGCAGAGTGGCGGTGTTGCGCAGAGCATGGGGTCAAGCTGCAGCATGTGCTGGGAGCGCTGTGTGGCACAGGTGGCAGCAGGCGCAGCAGCGCAGGCCTTGCCCACCTGCAGAAACTTGTTGCGATCGTAGGGCTGCGGCTTGGGGGCGGGGCGGCGAGGCGGGCCGCCGCCCCGCGCGCCGCGCCCGCCGCCGCCGCGCCCGCACGCCGCCGCCTGCCGCTCGCTGTCGCGCCGCGTCTGGAACGCCAGCAGGTGGTTGGCGGCGACGCCCCGCCTGCCGGGGCTGCTCCCTAGGACGCCTTCCCCGGCTTGCTGCCGAGGGCCGGCGCCGCTGCCGGCAGGCGCCGAGCCGAAGTACTGCCGCGCGCCGCCGCGGGCGCCGCCCCCACTGCCGCGCCCCGAGCCGAGCTGCAGGTCACGGGGCCTGGGCCCGGCATGGCCGCCGGCGCCCTGCAGCTCGCGGGACAGGCTGCCGCCGCGGCCCCTGCCGCGCCCGCCGCCACCTCCACGGCCTCCCTGCGCAGGCCGGCCATGCGCTGCCGCTACTGGGCCAGCGGGGCTGCTCTCTGCTGCGCTGGCGGCGATCGCTGGGCCTGCATCAAAGGAAGGGCAGCGGCGGCGAGGCACAAGCAGCCGGTGGGAAACTGGCCAGGCGGCGGAGCCACAGCGCTTGGCGGCAGAACCTACACCCACGGACATACCAGCACCACACCAGCGCCTGGCCACTTGCTTGTGCGTCGGCCAGCCCTGCACACCTGCTGCTGCTGGCGGCACAAACGCCGAAGCCGCGGCGTTGAGAAGGGCCGCGCTGCTGCTGCTGCCTGCTCCATGCTGCTGCCCGCTCTGATGTGCCTGCACGCCGCGTTCTTGAGTGTCAGCTGTTGGTTGTGTGCTCTCCGGGTGCTCTGTGCTCATAAAATCGCCGTGGGGCGACTAGACGGCTTCTGCAGCGTGTGGGTGGTACCCAGGCTGCAGGGATGGCTTCGATGGGGCTGGCACAGCGGGCAACGAGACTAGCCAGGAAACAGGGCGAGTCCGGATGGCGGTGTCGGGACCTGACACTTGCTGGCGTGCACCAATCTCGCCTCTCAATCTCAAGGAGAGGCGTGGCGATGATAGCGCAGGAATTCGCAAGCTGCTGATGTGTTGGCCACCGAGCTGTGCCCCATGTACATGACCCGTTCCCCCCATCCCCTCCGGGCCTTCATCTGCAAGATCGCAGTCCTCCCAACCCCTCACAGGCGCCTGCCACTTGTTGGTTGCTCGGCCCGCAAGCCACATCGCCCGGCTGTGCTGAGGGCCCCCGGAGGACCCCTGTAGGCGGTGATCCCTCCCTGGCTGCGGTGGCAGGAGGGTGTGAGTGCTGCTGCGCCCCACAGCCCACACGCCCAGGCGCAAACACAGTGGGCAGGCAACTCCCCGATGGCGCCCCAAGCACGCCTGGCGGCCGCCGTGCTACTGCTGGCGGTGGCCGCGCTGCTGCCCCGCGCCGCACAGGCCTACGAGTTTGACATGGCAAGCGGGGCGGGGCGGGCGGGTGCTGCCGCTGGCCGCCGCCGCGCTGTTCACCTGCGACAGCGAGGCTGCAGCCACATTTGGCTGATCTGTCACATCAGCCGCAGCCCAGCTTGGAGCCACGCGTGCATGCTGCAGTAATCTTCAGCTGCTCGCGTGCTGCTGATCGCCTCGCCGCCGGTTGCGCCCCCGCCGTGGCCGCAGGTATTCCAAACCAAGTGCGTCATGGAGGATGTGGGGGAGCACGAGGAGGTGCAGGGCAACTTCAAGGCCTACCAGCGCGACCAGCCAGACCAGGCGGTGGCGATAGATGCGCGGGCAAGTGCCGCGGCTGCGCGACTGA
Organism: Chlorella variabilis; assembly: GCF_000147415.1. Taxonomy (NCBI): domain Eukaryota; kingdom Viridiplantae; phylum Chlorophyta; class Trebouxiophyceae; order Chlorellales; family Chlorellaceae; genus Chlorella; species Chlorella variabilis. The sequence continues at coordinate 716,163 of NW_005435067.1, forward strand.
GTGCCTTTACTGTGAACTTGAAGCGTGCTTGCAGCTGTGGATTTTGCAGTGGCACGGCGCGCCTGCTCACCAGCCTTGGTGCCACGCGTCTGTGCCTGCCTGCCTGCCCCTGCCCGCAGTTCGAGGACCCGCAGGGGCAGCTGGTGTTTGAGCGGCACGGCTCCGCGGGCGCCGAGTTCAAGTTTGTGTCAAACGGCGAGGGCGAGTACAAGCTGTGCTTCACGGCAAAAGGTGGGGCGGTGGTGGCGGCGGGGTTCGGGGCAGGTCGGGAGTTGCGCCATCCTGGCCTGCTCCGGCACATGCCAACAGCCTGGGCTGTCCTGTGCCGATCCTGCCTGCTGCCGCTCCACACCGGCTGGCTGTTTCCAAATTTGTCAAATTTGGAAGTGAACCAAATTGGTCCAATTTTCTCAGGCTCCATCCTGGCCGATCTCTGCTTTTCCTTGCTGCGCCTGCCCCCGCCTGTCTTGCAGATTATCACACGGCGCAGGGCACGCGCATCAAGATGAAGTGGACCACGGGCGCTGAGGCGCACGACTGGCAGGCGGTGGCCAAGAAGGACAACCTGAACGTCATCCAGGTGGGGTGGGAGGGTGCGGGGGCTGAGGGTGGCCGTGGGGTTGCTGGGGACGGGGTGGCGCGGGGACTGGCATGGTGGGGCAGGAGGGACGGGTGGGTTTGGTGGCTGTTTGGGGCGGAGTCCTCGTGTTTGCAGGCGTGGGTGGTCAGAGGTTTCAGCCGTAATCGAGTTAGCGCTGCCGGCCCCTGGCTGACCCGGCGTGCTGCCTGCTGCCTTGCGCTCCCTCTCGCAGGTGGAGATGCGGCGGCTGGAGCAGGTGGTGCAGACCATCCACCTCGAGCTGCAGAACATCCGGAGAAAGGAGGAGCGCATGCGCGACATCAACGGTGCGCTCGGCCCGGCCAGCTTTGCAGCTAGCCTCGGGGCCGGGTGGCTTGGGCTCCTTGCTGCATGCGCGCCCGGCCCCCCAGCAACCACTCGTGCTTGTGTGCTGCCCACGCCCAGCCCTGCCCGCCTACCCCGCCCGCTGCATCCCGCAGAGGCCACCAACAACCGCGTGGCGTGGTTCAACATCCTGGCGGCCCTCATCTGCATCGGCCTGGCCGTCTGGCAGCTCTGGTACCTCAACAAGGTAGGGCGGCAGCTGGCATGGCGGTGTGTGGCAATGGGAAACAAAGCGGGTGATGGGGAAGGGAAAGGCAGGGGTGAAGGGAGCCGGTGGCCTGCTCTGGCCATGAAGCTCCTGTCGGTAACATGCCGTCCCTGTTGGTTTGCTTGTGCTGCAGTTCTTGAAGCGGAAGAAGGTGCTCTGAGCTGGCTCGACACGGCAAATGGCAGCCGTTTTCGCGGCGGCGGCAGCCCGGCGGCTTCCCGGCCTGGCCTGCATGGGTCTCCTCTCCCCGCTCTAATGACTCGTGATCCTTGCTTTTCACTCTCGCTTACCCACCTGCTTTCTTTGCAACCAGTCAGTACATTTTTGCACCAGCGCAGCATGCGCATGCGTCACGCCTGTAAGCTGCAGTGAAACAGCGAGAGAAATGCGGCGTGCAAGGCTCCTGAGCTGCGGCGCCTCCACCTCGTATGCTGTGGCTGTTGAGGGCTGGCGTAACCAGCGTACTCGCCTGCGCACTGCGCCGCCTGGCCCGGCCCAGGCACAGCGCAAGCCGTTCAGCCTGCCTGCTGCTCCCGCTAAGTTGTGCCATCGCACCCTGGTGCTTGCCCTGTAAGACTCTTCAGCTCATCTCTGAAGTGCCCTGTCTCTTCACAGTGAACTGTAAACCCCCAAGCGGTTGTGGTGTCTGGGCGGGTGGAAGCTGAGCAGGCACCTGTTCCCAGGTTGAACGCTGATGCTCGCCGCAAGCTGCGGCCACGCTCTGTGCAGCACCGCATCTGACATTTCTGCTGCCGTCGGCCAGCCTAGTGTGAACAACCTGCCTATAGCAGCTGCCCTCCTCTGTTCTTTGCCTAACGTCATGCTGCCCTGCTGTGACCCCTGAGCTCTGCCTGCCGCCCGCTTTCCAGGCCAGCGATGCGCGTCCGGGCTTGCCCCTTATTCTGTCCAATTAGTCGCTGCCCGGCATTTGTGTGAAAGTAGGGGGGTTGCGTGCTGCTGCAACGAGGCGTGAGGCAACGTGAGGTGCGGAATCGCCCAGGCATTCTGTCACTGGGGTTTGTCGAGCCAACCCTTGTTCACTTTCACTTACTTCAGCCATCCAAGGCTCATGCAGTACTTTTGTCGCCTCCGGAGGCCATCCGAGGGAGCCACCACCATTCCCTTCCCCTGACTGCAGCTGACGGCGCTCTCGTGGCCAGGGGCATGCAAAGCGGGCGGGCCGTGGTCACTGTACAGTGCTGTGGTGAATGGTGGGCGCCATTCTGCAGGGCGGCGTCCGCCGCGCCTGGCGCTCCTCTTGTACATGACGCGCAGCAGCCCATATGCGAGTTTTCTGGGGACGCTGCAGGTTAGCTTGTGTTGCTGCAACAACCGAGGCAGGGCCAGTGGTCAGAGAGGCCCTGCGCCCTTTATTGCGCCTGCACCGCAGCAGCCTACAGGTGCGCTCCTGCCCCTGGCGCTGCTGCCTTACCCCACGCCCATTCCGCTAATTTCACCCGAGTGCACCCTTACTGACAGGTTTCCTTGCTTGCTGCTGCCTTCTCCTTGCAGTACCTCCCACAGCGGCCCTACCGCCACATTTGCCTCCCCTGTCAGAAGCCTGCGCATGCCGCCGCCCGTTGAGCACCGCCCCAGCCGCCTGGCCAGCCTGCTGCAGGGCAGCGACCTGGCCAGATCAGCATGGTGCCTGGCCCTCGACGGGATGTGCAGGGCACGGCTGAGGCGCAGGTAGCCGTTGTCAGTATCGGCACCGCAAGTGCTGCGCCTCCGTCGTCGCTAATCAGCACCTCTGTGTGCTATTGTGCCGTGGGCAGGCGCGCGCCTCCGCCCCGCGGCTCAGGGCGCTGCGCTGTCCGCTGGCATGGCATGGTCCACAGCGGGCTCGGGTCCTTGCGCACGATGGCGTCATCCCACAGATTTTGGGCCCCCTGGAAGGCCGTTTCGACGCTTGATAGGGTGCTGTTCTCCGCCAGCGTCAGCGCCGCCCTCCCCTCGCCCGCTGCCGCTGCCGGCACGTCCACCTGCAAGGGCGCCAGCAGCGGCAGCGGGCGGGGCGGAGGGCGG
>NW_005435067.1:719443-723741 GCF_000147415.1 Chlorella variabilis
GAGCCCGCGGTGGACCATGCCATGCCATGCCAACGCAGAGTCTTTCATGTGCCCACGGCATGTAGCACAGAGAGAGGTACCGGTTACCGACGACGGAGCCCCAGCACTTGTCGCTCGCCGATATCGACACAGGCTTGCACACTAGGCTTGCCCTCGCTGCCGCCTTTGGCAACGGCAAGCGAGGCTGTGCTGCGCGCCCTCCTCTTTCTGCTGTCATGAATGCTGGCCATGTCTGAATCTCGTGCACCTGTAATCCAGAAGCTGTTTTTACAGAAGCTGACGGGGCTGAGCACCAGCGAGCAGACGACAGCTCAAGCATTGGCCAAGCACAGCAGCCTGCGCAAGATTGGGATCGGCAGCGGGATGCGCCTCCGCCTCTGCGCCCGTGCTAGCGCCAGCACAAATGCGCGCATCCGCCGCTGGTCACCCGCAGGCAGGTGCAGCACCAGGCAGCGCGCCTGGTCCTCTGAGCGCGCCAGGGCAGCTGCCAGCGCTGTGCCCAATCCGGAGCAGGGCCGGGGCACCATGGCCCACTCTTGATCTGTCAATGCCCGGCTGGAGAGGGTTTCCAGGATGCAGCCTACAATGAGGGGCGATGCCACGGTTGGGATGCGCCTCACAGCCCCTCCCAAGGCACGCAGAGCGCCAGCTGGCGTGTCGGCCCTGACCAGGCAGCGTGCAACTGCCACAAAGCTGGGATAGGAGGTCGCCACCAGTTTCTGCAGGCAGGCATCCAGCGGCGTTTGGCCCCGGTAATCGCGCTTTGTAATTGTGTGACCTGCTGCACGCAGCAGTTGCTGCACTGCTCCCGCAGAAAAATGTTCAGCAGCAAGATGCAGCGGCAGCTGGCCTCCGTTGGTATGGCTCCATGCTGCAGCTGGCCTTGCCGCCAGTAGCAGCTGCATATCTGCTGTGTGTCCGCGGCTGGCCGCGACATGCAGCGGCATCCACTGCTGATTATCTGCTTGTGTGATAGTGTCTGGCGCAGCAGCTATTAACAGCTTCACGCCCTCGGTCAGCCCAGCCTCGACAGCCCGGAAGAGAGGCGTCACGCCCCTGAAAGCAAATGCTGCTGCTGCAGGCACAGCTGTTATGATCGCCTGAATGACATCCATATTCGCAGCTTCAGCAGCTGCCTCAAGTGAAGCAGCTTCAATAGCGACTTCCATCAGGGTGTTGCCCTCCCCATCAATAGCTGTTGCGGTGTGTGGAGCTGCCGCCAGCAGCAGCCGCAGGGCGGCTACCTGCCCATTGAAGGCGGCAATGTGTACCGGCAGGTCGCCATAATAGTCTTCCTTTGCTGCAGCCTGTACTTCTGCAGCCAGCAGCATCTGCACTACTTCAGCATGCCCCTCTTCTGAAGCCTTATGCAATGCCAGCTGGCCGTAGTGGTCTGCCACCAAGGCTGCGCTGCGCTCTGCTTCCAGCAGCAGCCGCACGACTGCAGTATGGCCTTTGGCTGACGCCATATGTAGAGCCAGTCGGCCGCGGCGTCCTTTTCTCAAAGCTGCGCTGGGCTCTGCTTCCAGCAGAACCTGCACTACTTCATCCTGTCCCTCGGCAGAAGCCACATGCAGGGGCAGCAGGCCGCAGTCCTCGCCTGCGACCAAGGCTGCGCCGGGTGCTGCCTCCAGCAGCAGCTGCACCGCTTCCAGTTGGCCCTCTTCTGCAGCGATGTGCAGCGCCGTATAGCCATGCACATCAAAGATCAGTGCTGCCTCCGGCTCTGCTGCCAATATCTGCTGCACAGCTTCAAGCCATTCCTCCTCAACAGCTATGTGCAGTGCCGTGCTGCCGTGGCTGTCAAAATCATAAACATTACTGAACCCACCCAGCAGCGCTGGCAGCACCGCAGTCTGCCCATGCCGCACTGCGCAGTGCAGTGGACTATCGCCGGGGAATGTGTGTCCTCTGTAGAAATCTCCTGCTATTAGCAGCTCCACCACTTGGCTGTGCCCGGCTGCCGCTGCCGCGTGCAACGGCGTCGCTTCATCCATGTAAAAGTCGTCGCCATATCCCCTGCTCGTCCACAGCGCAGCGTGGGGCACAATGTCCACAAGCAGTCGCACAATGTCGACATGCCCTGCTGCCGCAGCCATGAGCAGCGGCGTGGCGCCGTCGGCAGTAACCATGTCACAAGAGGTAGGCGCTGTCTCTACCAGCAGTTGGGCCACGCTCAGGTGCCCGGCTGCAGCCGCAGCGTGCAAAGGAGTGGCGCCGCTGCTGTCTCGCTCCGCTGCCATCTCTGGCGCTGCGTTCAGCAGCAGGGCCACCGCTTCTGTGTTCCCGGCCGCGGCAGCCAGATGCAGCGGGGCTGCCCCATCTGCATCCCTGGCACTTGCTGTGCTGGCGGCGGACACCAGCAGCAGCTGCACCGCTGCGGGCTGCCAGCTCTGTGCTGCCAGGTGCAGGGCGAGCTGATCCTGTGAGTCTGCCACCCAAACAGTGCTGGGTGCTGAGCCGACCAGCAGCTGTATCACTGGCACGCGGCCCATCGAGGCTGCTTTGTGCAAAGGGACCCTGCCCATACTGTCTGCAGTGGTAAGCAGCTCGGGTGCTGCACCCAGCAACTGCTGCACAACAGCAGTGCTGCCGCACTCGGCTGCTGCGTGCATCAGCGTGCTACCTTGTGCGTCTGTTTCCAGCGGCGCGCCGGCAGGCAGTAGCAGAAGGAGCAGCTGGGTGCTGCAGGCGTGCCCCCGCCCAGCCGCTGCGCGAAGCAGGCGTGGTCCAGGCGCCTGTGCCTCCTCGTCTTCTGCGGCAGGTGAAGCAGACAGGCCAGAGACTTGGCACTGGCACTCTGCGCTGCTGACATTGCTCGTCCGCCTCATGCTCATAATGGATAAAAGGCTGTAGTAGGCAGGATATCTGGCCTCACCTGCCTCCTCCCGCATGACGCGCACGCAGTCCCTGAGCTGGCCCACCAGCTTCTGAAAGCCCGTGCTGTTGAGCCCCGTGCATGTGTCTGTGCAGAGGGACAGCTGCAGGCTGCAGAGCATTGTGAGGTGGTAGGGTACCAGGCTATTGACGGACGGTGGCGCGCAAACGCCAAGTCGATGTGGGTGCCCGCTGTTGAGGCTTCCTCGCTAGGTGCCCTTAGGCAGCTCACCTGGGCAGCACAACCGCCAGCTGCGCCAGCGGGCCCGTCTGGTTGTGCAGGCATGAGAGTTCGCCCAGCGTGCCCCTCCCATCCAATGCTGCCTTGACTGCAACCAGGCAGGTGCGGCAGGCGAGGCGGGCGGGAGTGGGTGCACAGGGGTGAAGACCGAGCTGGGTGCTGCAGCCAGCAGGCATCCGCGAGCTCACCTCTCAGCACATCCAGCACAAGGTTGACCTCGTCCTCGGAGCGCAGCGGCGACACAAGGTGGTCCGCGCCGCCGTGATTGAAAACAGCCGCCTGCGGCAGCACGCGGAGAGCAGGAAGCGGCGGTCGGTTGGCTCGACAGGCATTGCGAGCACTAGTGCAGCCTGGTGGAGCGCCTGCTGCTGCTGGTTCCCAGGGCCCAACCTTGAAGCGTGGATGCACTGCGGGGGGCGAGACCCGCACTTGAGGCAGCGGCGACCGCCGCCGCTGCCGCCACCTCCATCGAGCAGCTCACTGCAGCATGCATGAGCTTTGATGGGGTAGTGACCAGCTCCCTAGATACCGCTGGTATGCCAGTCCGGCAGGCGGGCCCTGCCCGACCGCCAGGCTGGCAGCGACAGGCATGCAAGGACCCGCTCACTTCCCGTCTCCGCCGGAGGAGACGGCGGGCCCTGAGCCGTCGTGACTTCACCCTGGCTGTTGCACTCAACCGCCAGATGTGTGCCGCCGCCCGGCGGCACAAGCGCCAGGTGAAGCGCAAGAGGGGTCGTGACCTGGCACGGCTCGAATTCGATGCCCCGGCTGCCTTCCACAGGCTGCTCAAGGGCAAGGGGGAGGGCGCGGACCCCTCCATCACGGCCGGTGATTGGAACGGCCACTTCCGGTCACTATTGGGCTACACACACGTGGCTGCCGCGGGCAGGTCCGCCCCTGCCGCCGCCGCGGGCGCGGCGCAGGCGGCGGGCGCCGTGGCAGGCCGTGCTCATGCCTCACAGTTGACACCGGCACATCAACAACTGCATGAGCCATTCACTCTCCCAGAATTGACGGAGATGGCGCAGCGAGCGAAGAACAGCAAAGCCAGCTTGGGTGCCCTGAAGCCTGAGATGCTGAAGGGTGCTATCAAGCAGCTAGGCCCTTCGCTCGTCGCGCTGCTTAACGCCTGTGTACGGATTGGGGCGTTGCCGGCCCAGTGGGCGATCAGTGCGCTGAC
>NW_005435067.1:725367-758068 GCF_000147415.1 Chlorella variabilis
CCGGCATGTTGGCATGGGAACGCCAAGCCCGGCACGGTAGCGGCGGCTGACTGAGTAACGGCACAGCCGACCGCCGCGGCAGGCCACTTTGCACTCCTGCCTGCAATGCATGCACCCTTACATGTGCAGCCTTCTGGTATTTTCATGTGCCTGGGAGATGTGCGGGCATGGGGGCCCATGTGCCCCATGCCATTTGAGTGCCCGGCGGCGGCGCTGCCTGCCGCCGGGAGCCCGCACCAGCATCGGCACCCGTCGGCCTGGCAGGCCTAAGCTGCTAAGGATCCCCACGTCCCCCACCACGTTGTGGGGGTTGCGTGTCCGGCAGGACGGGGAGCGGGGCCAGGGTGGGGTGACCCTGGGACGCTCAGCTGGGGGGAGGGTGGTCGGAGCCATGGAGAGGGTGCTCCATGGTCCACCCCCTCTCTTGATGCCCCTTGATCACGTGTGCCCCCTGCCCAAGGTCTGCTCACGCGGCCTATCATAGCGGGGTGACTGTAACACAGGGTGGGGCCTCCAAGACCGCTGTGGTCGAGCCCCCGGCTGCCATTAAGAACGCACAAGCATAAAGCAGGCGGTCGCCTGCTTCAGTGCCTCATGCGCTGCAGGCCAAACGGTGAAGGAGCTCACTGAATGGGAACAAGGCAGCAAAATGGGGCGCCACATCAGCGGACCAGCAAGGCTGTGGTAGGCACCAAGCTCACGGCCCCTCACCCTTTCACGAAGGTTTCGATTGTGGCAAAGGGCAGCTGAAGTGCACAGCCGTTGCCATAGTCTGAGGCCCTACAAGTGCTGCAGAGCGCCCCTGTGAGCGCTCTGCTCCTGCCAGCGAGCTCTCGCAGAGTGTCCCAGGCTTCCACACGCAGCAGCATGGCCTCCCCTGGGCCCCAGCGCTCAAGCCAGGCGGCCTCGCCTGGCGGCGCCGCCGCCATACTGGGCTCTTCCTGCCAGGCCACCAGCAGCCTAAGCGCCGAACTGGGGCTGCTGCTGAAGGAGCTGCCTGGCCTTGTGGCCAGCCAAGCTCCGCAGGACCGAGATCGCCTGGCGAACATGCTGAGATCTGTGCAAGGGATGGTGTGCACAGATTCGCTGGCAGCTGCGGCAGCGGTGCCCCCGTAAGTGAAGGCAGCTTGCTTGTGCTGCTAGTGCTCGCCAACACCCAGCTGATAATCGAGCAGAACTCTCATGTGACCCAGCGGCTGGTTGCAGGGAGGTTTTTGGGCTGGCGGGAGAGCAGCTGGCAGCGTCGGGTGAGGCACTGTTAACGGCACGGCAGGGCGGCAGCCGTGGCGCCAGCACCAGCCAGCCAGCGCCTGATGTGTGGCTATCGCAGTTGCTTGCTGCATGTGATGCAGCAAAGGTCTGCGGGGAGCTGGCCGCAGCAAGGGTGGATCTGCAGCCGGCAGCACGCCTGGCTCTCTGCCGCGCTGTTGAGCTGCTGCTGGGAGCCGGGCGCGTGCCGCTGGCAGAGTTTGCAGCAGGTCAATTGCCTGTTGAAGTTGTGCCAGCGTTCGCTATGACGGTGCTGGGTATGGAGCTGGATGTTATGAATGTGCTGATGAAGTATTCGCAGCCTACGGCGAGATATCTGGAAGTGCTGGCCAGTTTGGTGCTCACTTTGCGCCACCTGAGCGCTTTGTGTCCTGGATGGAGGCGGCTGTGGGAGCTGCCAACACGCTGCGCATGCATCCCGCCACGCAAAACACAGGTACAGGGTCCCGCCACTGCAACTCTGCTCCACTGCTGCCAGCTTCTTCTGCGCCGTGGCACGTGAATGCAAGTTTGACCATTCTTTCATGCCGCTGCCTGCGCAGCTGGAGCGGATGGCGTGCCCACAACCGTAGTTATCCTCGAAAAGATGGCGGAGAATCTTTTTTATGCACCGACCTTTGAGCAGTTCCGTGCTATCCAGCAAGGTGGCAGCTGGCACACGGGACTTATTGAGCTCATTGTACCGGCGCTGCACAGGACCGCCATCATTCTGCAGCTGCCAGCCGAACGGCGCCCAGCAGTACTTAACTGGGATGACATTGGCGCCATGGCAGCTGTCCTGGCAGCCAAAGAAGTGGGAGATGCGCTGGAGGAGCACATGCAGGCAGAGATGGGACACGCCAGACAGGTGGTCAGCAGCAGCACCCTGCGCCTGCTGTGCATGGCGTGCCTTTTGGTGGTGCATGCGCCGCTGCACGCAACCGATTTGCAGCCAGAGCTGCTGACAAAACTGATGCAGCTGTTGGGCAGAGTGTGCCAGCATGCATTTTGCGCTCTGCATGGGTTCAGCGCCAATGACCTGCTCGGCCGCCAGCAGATGGCACAGCTCTCGCGGTTGGCGGAGCAGCTGCTGCAAGCGTTGCCACGCCTGCCTCAGATGCTGCAGCTTCTGGCAGCAGATGAGGAGCAGCAGTTTGGGTTAGACTCAGTTGTAGTCGTGTGTGACGGATGGGAGGAGGCAGCCTGTCTGATGGAGAAGCTGCTGGAACTCTCCATTCCTGAAGGACTCGGCAGCTCGGCAGCCGCAGCCAACAGCGCGGCAGATCTTCCGGCATGGTGCAGGGCAGGTAGCGCAGCCATTCGCGCCCTACCTCCGCTAGCAGCCATAGCCCAGCAGCTCCAGGGCCTGTCACTTTATCGCCTTCAAAGCCTGCTTGCCAGGCTTTTTGAGTTCTCAGTCTCCCTTTCGGCAGGTCTACAATCATGTGGACGCCAGTTTGGTGCCTCCCCGCCAACAGATTGAGTAACTGAGGCTGAGGCGGCACTGTGGAGCCTTCACACAGAAGCATGCCGGTCAGGCCATTGGCAGGCTGCTGGCGGCTCCGCACTGACCTTCACGGTGCAGGTATGGCTGGCTGTCCTGTGCGTCGCCAACACAGCTCTGCTTGCCTCTTGGCAGCTGCATCAGCGGTCGCAGGAAGGCGACACAGAGCCAGCCAGGTGAGCGAATTGTATGTCCCTTCCTGCCATCCACGCCACTTCTATTCCATCTGGCTAGTTTGTCTGCTACTGCTGCAGGCACCTGGCTGGCATGGCCGCCGCCCACCTGCAGATGCTCCAGGCTGTCATTTGCGATGCGGGCCGCATGGATGAGCTGCTTGATGCAGCTCCACAGCGGCAGCCCTGCCAAAACTGCGCTGAAGTCGCTGGCACCATCGCAGTGTGCGCCGCCCAGTGCCCAGCGGCAGTCGAGTCTCCTCTCTGGGAACTGCTCAGGCAGACAGTAATGAACATGTGCCCAGCGGTGCGTGGAGGGCAGGGGGAATCATCCAGTCTTCTAAGCTGCAGCAGTGTCATGGTAAATTTGAACCCACATGTGCAGGCCTTGCCGCAGGCACCGTCCCAGCACGAGTCTGCCTTGTGGGCCAGCATGCGCGCCGTCATTGTGCAGGCGGCGGCAGGCTCTCCGCGCCTGACTACCCACCTCCTGGCTGATTTTGTGATGGATGAAGTGATGACTCAGCTGGTTCTGGCTCAGTTTGACGGAACAGCACTTGGAGGCCGGGCGATGGTGGTAAATTCCAACAGCAACGTGTCTCACTGAACGGGCAGCAGTGCCAAAGATTGACCTCCTCTGGCTCGCCCTGGACGTGCAGGTTGCCCATCAACACGCAGTCACCGGCCTGCTCTCCATGCTGCTGGCTGCGTTTGATGGGATATGCACCGCAGCGGCAGACATGATGACAGCGCCGGGCAGCGGCTTGGCCAGTCTTCAGCCTGAGCTGGCCTGGCTGGAATCCACGCTCGGCCACCTACGCCATCAGGATGTGTCTGTATTCCCGTGGGCGAGAGCAAGAATGGTCGTCACTAGTATGCATACGCAAACCAGTGCTGTCTCTCCCGCTCGCCAGCTGGCAGCGGCGCTGTTGGAGCACTGGGGCCAGCCGGAGCAGCAGCAGCAGGATGCGCTGCAGCTGGCACAGGCGGACGCCACCCGCAGCTGCGCCTACCTGCGCTGTGCCAATGTTGGCGGGGAGGGTGGCCCGGCCGCAAGCCAGGGCTCCGGCAGCCGGCGATGCGGGCAGTGCCGTGCGGTGTGGTACTGCAACACTGTCTGCTCTCATGCGGACTGGCGGCAGGGCGTGCATCGGCACGTGTGCAAGGCGCTCAGGGAAGTGCGCCAGCAGGAGAAGCAGCAGGCTCGGGCGGCGCAGCAGCCGACAGCAGGTTGAGCCGCTGGCATCAGCAGCAAGATCAGCACAAAAGGCGTCCTCTATTGGCATTTCCTGTTACAATTTCATTTCTGCATGTTTTTGTGTACACACATCAAATCAGCATGTACCTTCTCTTTCCTCACCGTCATCCTCAAATTTACAAATAAAACGAATGGCCAGCTGATTGAGTTTAAAATGAATCACAATTCACTGAAATGGCAGACAAGAAGAGAATAGGTGCTCTCAGGTCCTCTCAGGTGATCTCAGAGACAGTTCTGGACGACACACACACAAAGCATGGAGCAACCAGGCTTGGGACCTATAAACTCGCAGCTGCTTCCGGCATCATCAATCAATCGGCAGGATGGCACTGCTGAGGGCCGCCGCCGCCTCACAACTCCGTGCTGCCAGCGCTGGCGCCATCCCGTTCAAGCACCAAGTGCTTCATGCTAGCAGGCACATAGTCAGGGTACTGCAAAACATGGGGTTCATGGTGGTCCCCGCTGAAGTATCGTCCCAGCTCTTGAAAATGACGGGCTGCACATCAGGCAGGGATGAACGGGCTGCTCAGTCGGCGCCTGACCGGCGGCATTTGCCAGGCCGTCATGATGAGCGACATGAATGCAAGTGTGCATGAATGACTCATGCGGTCGCAAACATGCAGATGTGGGCTGCCCGCCCGCGGGCACAACCCAAGCTCAAGCTGCGCCCACCCGGAATGGCGGGTTATCGGTCACGACCAGCGCCTGGAAGTCTTCTGCGCCTGTGTTCACCAGCTGGTGCCGTGCGCCAGGCAGGATGTTGAACGTCGATTGGTGCGAACCGGCACTTGCACCACCTTGCCATCCTGCACAGACCGCAAAGGGAAGACCCGAGATGGATGCACAGCCAGCTCAGTGTTGCAGGAGAAGCATACTCCCTGTGTCTGGAGCGTGCGCTGCACGAGTCTTAACGCCCCCTGCTCCGCCCACTCGCCTTGTCGCGAATGAAAGCTGTCCCCTCGCCCCGCATCACAAGAAAGACCTCGTTGCAGGCGTGCTCGTGGATGGGCGTGGCGGCGCCAGGGGCAAAGGTCTGCTGGAACACTTCGAAAGTGCGCATGCCATGCTGGCGGTACCCTACAGCAAGCGAGCAGCACCAGGGTGCGCACTATGTGATCATGCCACCATGCAGCCATCCCAATTCAGCCATCAGCGTGTGCGCCTCTGCGCTACCCACCGTGGAGCGTCGCATGCACCAGGCCGGGAATGGGGTGCTTCCCAGGCTGCAATTCATCAACCTGATAGACAGGGCTGAGCGGGAAGCCTGCACGGCACCAGCTTGTTGGACTATCTGGCATCAATCGGCCATCAACCCTAAAAACCAGTGTAACAGTGCAGGATCGGCGGCCAAGGCGGGTGGCGGCACAATGAGCCCCATCCCAGAACTGCAGTGGCTGCTTCCATCGCTGCATCGAGAAGCCCACAGCCACAGCCCTTGGCAGGTAGCTTGCCTGCGAGGACGTCTGCGCATTTGCCAGGCGTCTGGGCCAGCAGGTCGGTCAGTTTGGCGGTCAACGTGCTGTGGTACACGCTCCATCGGGAACCCACAGCCGTGCCAATAGCAAAGGCGAACGCAGCCACCAAAAGAACCCGCATGGCGACAAATCGCGTTCTGCAGGTTCTGCTGGGCACCAATCGTGATGGGTGGACCGATGCAATGGTCTGTTTGGTTTGCACTGGCTGCAGTGGTCGAAGGGACTGCCAGGTGGCTGCCAGGTGTGTCCAGCCGGGACACCATCAAAACAAACGATGAAGTCGAAATCTGGCCCTTCTTACCATCAACTGATCAATGCAGACCCTACTGCAGCTGGCCATCCACCAGCTGGGCCAGCTGCTCTGCTGGGGCAGCGCCCCAATCGATGTGGAGGCCATCCCGGAGCCTGAACTCGCCCTGGAAGTTTGGAGAGCTTGGCAGGGCAGCCTGGCGGCCGCCAACGCCGCCGCCGCCAGAGGACGGCCGCTGCCGTCGTTGCCGCGCCAGCAGCAGGTGTGGGTCAGCCCAGTAAGCCGCCTCATGAGTATGAGCCATCCCGATTCCCCCTTGTCGCATCCAGAATGTGTTGCTCGGTCCCCCTCGCAGGTCTTGGCCGCCTTTGCCGCCGCCTATTGGCGCCCGCAGGTGCTGCGGATAGCCTTCCCCGCCGCCATCCCACCAGGCCTGGCCAGCCTCTCCCTGGTGGCGCAGCAGCTGCTGCACCTGGAGCTGGCAGCGCCTGCGCTGCGGCAGCTGGACACCGTGGCAGCAGCCTGCCCTCGCCTGCGCTGCCTGAGCCTGCGTGGCTGCACCGGGCTGGGAGATGTGAGCATGGCGACGCTTGGGCCGCACCTCACAGCGCTGCGAGCGCTTGACCTGGGTGGCCTGCCGGCCCTGACGGATGCTGCATGCTTCCACATCGCCAAGCTGCCCTCCCTGGCAGCCCTCAACCTGAGTGGCACGGCCGTGGGGGACAGCGGCCTACAGCTGCTGACGTACGGCCACAGGGTGCGCGCCTGGCAGCGCGCAGAGGGTGTGGCCTCCCTGCCTCCCGAAGCGGCAGCCTGGCCGGCGCTGCCGCTCGAGCATCTGCAGCTGGCGGGGACGCGGGCGGGCGCTGCGGGGGCAGCAGAGCTGGCGCACCTGCCGCAGCTCAGGTAGGGCGGGGCAGAGAGAGGGGACTGAGGTCAAGCGAGTCGCTCAACCGAGTGTTGCCTGCTGCTTCACTGGGTGTTGCCACGGCACATGTCCAGGTGCAACCACCTGCTGTGCTATGGGCTGTACCGCGATTGCAGGTTTCTGGACATGCGGCACACAGGGATTGCTCGCCACGTGCTGGCCCCACTGCAGCGCCGCTTTGCGCTGCAGTTTGTGCAGGCCGTGGTGCGTGGGCGCACGCCCTTCCATATGTGTGCAGAGACTAACGGAGTGTGGTGCTTCCCCGTGCCGTGCCACCATGCCTTTGCAGTCACCCCACCGCTTGCTGCATGCAGGTGCTGACCAGCAGCAACACAGTGGCAGCAGCAGTGGTCAACCAGGATGCGGTGCTGTGCCGCTGTGGGTGCAGCAGTGCCAGCCAGCCAGGTGCGGGGCAGTTGCTGCACAGCAGGTTCGCTCGCTCTGCCCGTGCTGCCCACATCGGCGGCTGTTGCCGTTTATCTTCCTCTGCAACTGGATGCTTGCAGGCAGGGATGGCTCGGCGCAGGTGCAGCAGTGGGAGGCTGACGGAGTCCAGATGCTGCTGCACTGGGATCCGGCTGCGGGCAGCCTCGTTGGAACCCAGCCGCAGCAGCGGTACTGCGGGCATATGGGCTGGCCCACCGGTGCTGCTTCCACCCCCGGCGCAGCAGCAGCAGCCGCCGATGCTCAGCGGGTTGGCATGCCCGGGGGGCGGCGCATCGGCTACCGCGAGCCGCGCCAGGCGACAGCAGCGGGCGGCGGCGCTGGCGGGTGGCTGCCGGGGCGAGGCAGCAAGAGGAAGTGGGGCACGCAGTAGCTGTTGTAACACTTGCCCAAGTTGCAACGATGTGGTAGGGCATATGAGATGTCCTGAGCACTGCTCAGTGAGCAGGCAGGGTGCGCGCTGCCGGCGCCACGCTGCGCAGGCACAGCAGCATCACGTGCTCAAAATGCGGCGGTGCCAGTCCCGAGGGTCATTCTGCAACGCTGCTGGCAGCCGCTACGCAGTCCCTGCTGGCCAGTTTGTTTTGTTGGCTGGGGCAGTGAGTTGTGCAGCAACCGCCATGCTGCCTGCTTTCAGCCAGGGCCTGCGAGCCCTGGCCGTGGCCAATGTAGGAGGTGCGCCGGCTGCATTGCGCTTATCGCGCTGAACCAACCGGGCACAGCTGCGCTTGACTGGTGGCGGCGGCGGCGGGCCAATCTGGCGACGGCAAGGGGCGCAGGCCAGGGACGGCCTAACATGGTGTATACGTGCAGCTGACAGCTCCCCAGCACCAAGCAGCATTGTCGGCAGCACACAGCGACGACCCAGGAACCGTTCGCTGTGTGACGACAGTTCTCGCCCCTGGTGCTTTGCCTGCAGGCGGCCTGGCGCTCTTATCAGCCTGCAGCCTGCGGCTGGCGCATTCGGAGGCCGCCGCCGCCGTGCGGGAGCGGCCGCGGTCCAGACGTGCGGCGTGCGGTGGCGGCGGCGGCGGGTGCCCCCACCACGCTACCTGAGCTGCCGGCGCGGCCCAGCTCCCGCTGCGTGCTGCCGCTCAACTCCATCAACGACCCCGACAACTGGGGGTTGGGTGTGAGCCCGCAGGGCAGTGGGGAGCCAGAGTACTACTGGTGAGCAGCTGGACATGGTTGCTGCTGGGATGGTCCCCACGTGCAGCAGCCTGGCAGCTGTATGGGACTGGTCAGGCTCAAGCTTGTGCCTTGATGCATGCAGGCAGGACAGCAGCATCAGCAACCCCAAGGAGACAGTGACGCTCAGCTGCGCGCGGGCCGGCGCCCCCAGCCCCCTGCCAATCCACGTGCGCCCCCTGCCAGCTCCTGCGGCCGTAGGCGGCCTGCACGGGGTGGGCTGGCTTTACACGGCAGGGGCCAGCCACCTGTCCAGATGCTGTGCCTCGCCTCCAGGTCGCGCCGCGCGCCTGCTCACCTCCCGCCCCCAGCCCCCGTGCAGGGCTTCCGCACCGCCCAGACGCGGCCCACCTTGCACCGCATCGTCTTCCGCTCGAGCATGCTGGACCCTGACGTTCACCCGGCGCTGGTGATCAACCCCCCCGGCAGCAGGCCAAGCGAGTAGTGCAAGCTCGTGCCGACTGCGTGGTGGAGCCACTCAGCCGGCAACCATTGTTGCCTAGTGTTGAGCCATCCGGACTATGGCATTTTTTTTAAATTGAATCCCCTTGTTTCATTTTACTGCAATTGAAATTCTGCACTCTCGTGGTCAAACCAATAACAAACAGATGGGCAGTGAGCTGCTTGTAATCAGTCCTCGCCGATCGATTCCACGGCACCTGCGCAAGGCGCCGGCGCCAGTGCCAGACAGATGGCTCCCCCCTCGGCGTCTTCTACCAGCTTCACGCAGTCCAGTGGGCTCGCAACTGCAAGCATCTGCGTTTCAGAAACGCAGCTGGGCGAAGCTGCAGGACGGGCTCCGCGTGAAGATGGGGACCGCGCTTTGCCCCTCTGTTGTTTGATCAAATCGTCATTGGCCAGCCAATATTTATTCCAAGCTTGCAGTGGGAAGAGCAGGAATAGCGGCAGTCCCTCGACAAATGCTGCCCCGCCTGCACCGTGGGCTCCTGTTGCTGCTTGCATCGTCGCTGATAGCACATATGGGCAACGCACAGAGCGGCGCGCAGCAGTGCGAAGACCCCAAGGTGTGCAGTCTTCTGAAGAGATTTGCTGCCCCTGTGCTCTCCCGGCGCTGTGTAGCACACCGTAGTGCGCATTGCATTGTGTCGAAGAGCGGGTGGGGCTGTCAGAGACCGTTGCCGGCCTGCCGCCTTCTGCCGTCGAGGCGCACTGACCTTCCCTGCCGCGCCTCGAACTGACTGCCGTGCCTGCCCCTGCAGGCGGGCAAGCTGTCTGTGACCGGATCTGCCACAGTCACGGAGATGCCAGACAACGCCAAGGTCTTCCTCTCAGTGTCCGTGACCAAGCCCACCGCCGCCGAGGCTCGCGAGGAGGCGGCCGCCACGGCCGATGCAGTCATGGCCGCTGTGGGTGGCGTGGAGGGGATCAATGGCGCCAGCGACATATCCACAAGCGACATCTCGCTCCAGCCAAACTACATCTGGGTGCAGGAGACCGGGTGAGGCGCTGGGGCGGCGTGTACGGCGCGGGTGCGGTTGGCACAGGACTGGTCTCCTCGGCGAGATGCAACCAGGGCCCTCATCTGTCCTGCACCTGGGATGTGCGCGCTGCCATGCTGCAGGCAGAACAGGATCACCGGCTATGTGTTCACGCAGCAGATCTCCGTGAAGATCAGCAACCTCACATCCGACACGCTGGGCGCGGTGGTGGACACCGCGGTCAAGGCGGGCGCCAACAACCTGCAGGCATGTCGTGGCAGCGGCACCCTTTTGTGCTGCATGTATGTATCATGGCCGGGTGCCCGAGCTGGGCATAGCTGGCAGCTGCAGGTGCGCAGAGCATGGTGTTCTGAGTGGGCCCTGCCGCTGTCGTGCGGACCCTGCAGGTCTCCAGCATCCAGATCGAACTCAGCCCCGCCCTGCGCCGCCAGGCCATGGACCAGGCGCGGGTGCTGGCAGTGGAGGACGCCGCCAACACCGCCCAGATCCTGGCAGATGTGCGCAGCACTGAGCCTGTCCCTGTGGCCCTCGGCCTGCGGTGGCATGCAATGTGTCGGCGTGTGTCTGCGCAAACTACTGGCACAACGGGTCTTGCTGGCTGCAGTTCAGCATCTTGCGTTCGCTGTCACCGGTTTGCCCGCCTCTTTGCCTTGGTGCTTGAGTGCAGGCGGCCAAGGTGACCCTGGGGCCCGTCAAGTCGCTGGCAGATAGCAACATTGCGCCGCCCACCCCCTACCCCATGCCAGCAGCAGGTGGGTTGTTGGGCTCTCGATGAGATGCAGGCTGCCGGTCAGGCCGGAGGCCATACTGGGCATACGGTCGATCGTGTCAAGTGCCAATGGGTCATGTGCTCTTCGTTAAGTGTAGCCGATGGGCAAACTTTGAGCATCTTGAGCTGTTACTTCCTCAACAGCTCAAGATGCCCTTCATCTGCTGTGCGCTTGAGCTGGCTGTGGTTGCTGCAACGCCGGCATGGGGTGAAATGCTGCCTGCAGAGATGGCTGTGGCAGGGGCAGCCGCCGCAGATACCGCGACGCCAGTACAGATCGGAACCACAGATGTGAGGCTTGCTGCCGCTGCTGCTGCCGGCTCCGCCGCTGCTGGCTGCAGGGAAGGAAAGTGCTGCGTTTAATGGGGATGCGCGCACTGCCACTCCTGTCGTTATTGGAACCGCCGAAGTGAGCCCATGCTTGATTTGTGGACAAGCCCGGCAATTTGCTGCTAAGCAGTACAGGGCAGGAAGCACACCCCAGCTGACCGCCGTGGGCCTCCTCTGTGTGCACTCTATGCTTGTAGGTGATCGCTACTGTGAGCGTGGAGTACGCTGTGATGAACGCGTAGGCGGCCTGTGGAGGGGCTGTGGAGGGCGCTGCCTGTCGGCGTCGCGGCTGGCGTTTGAAGGGAATGGGGATGCCCGCCACCAGCCGCTCTGCTTGTTGTTTTTTTGGTTATTGAGTGCCAGCGAGTATAAATAAAAGTCTCACATGCATTTGCTGGCGAAGCCAGCATCGCAGCCCTTACATTTTTTCTGTCTATACAAGGTTGTTTTGCCCATTTTTGCAACTGCTTAACTTGTCCCCAGCTGCTTCCATCTGTCCCGACTGTGAGAAACCTCTCGTCACAGGCAACCCAGCAATGCACATTAGAACCAGCCAAGCCACCCTATCTTGTCGGTCCGCCCATGCCTCATCCCACCCCAGTTCGGCTCATCCAGTGAAGCAGCAGACTCCCATGTGCGCAGCAGCTCCCCCGGTCTGGGACTCGCAATGGTTCCGCCGGTCTTGGACTCGCAATGCTGCCTCAACCCCCCCCCCCCCCCCCCCCCCGATTAGCGGCTTTGGCCAAAACAATGTTGTGTTTCTGGCCAATGCGAGTTTTATAGCAACACAACACAAAACAGCGCAACGCAACAAGCTGCAGCAGGCATGACATGGCGACGGCAAGGAGCTCCCAATCAAACGGAGCCCAAATTCGTGCTCACGGCTGCTTCGCCGCCAATGTGGTGGATTCGAAGATTTTGTCGGCGTTAAGCGCCTCAAAGCCGTCTCTGCGGTGCCGCTCCTCTACCTGCTCTGGCTGCAGCATGGACGACAGCAAGATGCCAGCACATGGCCAGCCAGAGAGTTGGATCAGTAGCAGCACCAGGTGCTGTCTTTGCGGGTGCCGGCAGGCTGCGCCAGGTGCCTCACCTTGAGCCCCGCAAACTGCGGAAGCACCAGGCGCTCGGCAAACTCGACGTAGCTTCCGGGCACCAGCTCTGTCTCGCCCCCCGCAAAGCAGTAGGAGATGCGGTCTGCCACGGTGCTGGACTGCAGCAGGCCGCCGTCGGGGGACACCTGCAGCCAGGCGCCAGTTGCCAGGGGCGGGGTCTAGATGGGCACACTTCGTGTGTGGCACGGTATGCATGCGGTATGCACGAGGGCTGATGGGCTGCGGGATTTGATGGCACCCCCTACCCCACCTGGTGAGCTACCCGCCAACACACCAGCCCGCCACCCACCCCACCCCGCACCTTTGTGATGCCGCCCTCGCCATTCAGCAGCACCCCCTGCTCCTGCAGGAAGGTGTTCAGCGCCTCCAAGCCGCCTGTGTGCCCCTCCAGGCGGTGCACTACAGCAGTGAGGGGAGAGGAGAGCAGCAGGATGTGAGGGCGGCGGTGGATGCGGGCGAGAGCACGGCCTGGCGAGCCACGCCGCCCTTGCTGACTGCCTCACCTGCAATCGTGGCGTGGTTCAAGGCGTAGCCGTTGACCAGCACCCAGGCGGCATACTCGCTCTCCTGTACCATTGCAGCGGCAAAGCGGGCAAGTATGCTAGCGTTCCCATTGCCACTGGGCCCAGAACGCAGGTGGTCCCATCTTGCCCGCCTGACACAGTGCCAATCAGGTGGTTGGCCCGGCCAGCCATCCACTCAGCCAAGCCCAGCCAGCTCCCCACCTGTGCCAGCAGCTCATAGTCTTCCAAGGTGGGGGTGTACCATGGCTGCACACCCAGCAGCGCGCTCATGAGCCCGTACTTTCCAAGCAGCGACGGGGCCGCCGCGCCGCCCACGTACTTTTGGATCACCGCCTGCGCCGCGGGGGACAGCTCCCCCACCTGCATGGCAGAAGCAGTCTCAGCAGTGGCAGTAGCAGCCGCGGCAGCTATGGCAGCAGCAGCGGCAGTACTGCCGCCTTGCCTTGATTTCAGAGATGAACACGCGGGGCAGCTCCGGGTCGGGAGGCGAGTACCAGTAAGCCTGCGGGCAGCAGCACAGGACAGGACACGGCAGCAGGGAAAACTCGTGCTAGTGCATTGTCTGGCCCGCTGCGCGGTATCTCTTGCACCTTCCCATCCTCCCTAGCGTGGAGATTCCTGCTGCTTTGCCTCATACTTTGCAATACACAAATTCCCTTCTTGCTGACCTGCAGCTTCTTTGCCGGGAAGGTGAGCATGTCCCGCTGCTGGTAGCCAAAGTCTGTGAACAGGGCGGCGGCGCTGGGGATGCCCAGTCCCTCCACCTGCAGAGCAGGCAGGGGTCGGTGGGTTGCAGTTGGGGGCAGGGAAGGAGGCCACAGCCCCCAAGCAGACCAGCACAATCACGCTCATTCGCCTGTGCTGTTGGGACCTTACCCCAAATGTGCGGAACGCAAAGTGGTCAAAGCCGAGGCAGGCGTCAGGGTACCTCTGCTCCAGCATGCCCACTATGGACTCCGCAGTGGGCGTGGTGTCTGCACACACGGGTGTGTGTGCGTGTGTGGGCGAGACAGCCATGGCACAACGAGGGCGGCCATCAGCAGCCCAGCACACAGAACAGGTGGTACGGCTGCAGGTGGCACGTCTTGGAGCTGCAGGCAGGCAAGATGTTGGGGTGTGCAGGCGCAGGCGACCCACCCCAGTATGGCGCCAGCACGCCGCTCAGTATGCTTTGGAACTGCAGCAATTTTCATAGGGAAGCCGCAGGGAGGCAGATGTTGCCCCACGCACTAGCAACACCCCCAGATGCCGCCTGGCGGTGGGCGCCTGGCAGCCCCCGTCACATGCACCACAGCTCCTTCCATTCCCGTGCTCTGCCTGGGTTACATCGCACCAGGTGCGAGTCCTCAGGTGTGCTGGCTGGCGGCTGCTGTGCCTCCCCGGCTGCTGCCGCCGCCGCCGCCCGCCCGCCGCTGGCAGGCCGCTGCTGCTGGGAGTGCAGGCGATGTATCGCGACAGCAAGCGGCAAGCGTGGCGGGCGTCCAGAAAGCCCGGCCAAGCTCGAGACAAGGCTGTAGCCTTGTCGGGAGTGAGACAAGGCCGAGCACAGGCGGTTCGCCATGGCTCCAAAGCTTGCTACAGCATGGGCAAGATGCTGCCATGAGCTACCAGGGGGGTATGGTGCAGGGTCGGGACATATGCGCGGGCCGCCACGTCACCAGCCGCCCTCGTGGCCGCCGCCGCTCTTCCGCCTGCTGACTGGGCCCCCAGGGCGCGGTGAAAGGGACAAGTCCGCCAGGTTCAGCCACCATTTTGCTCTACAAAAGGCTTCCAAAACGCCGCAGGCTTTGCTGTGCAACCCCAAATTTGGCCGGTTCAGCAGCCGGCTGTACACGCGCCCTGACTCATGATTCGTTCATTACAGAAATGGGGGCATGCACTTCCATCATTGTATGGAGAAATGTATGGGGATTGGACGAGTGAACAGAAAAGGAGGATAAGAGTACTAGTAGCACGGGTGAGTGAGCTGGAGGGAGAGAAACCGGGACAGTTCCAAAAAGAGCTAATCGTATCCAGAGCCAGAGAAAGCTGTGAATCAGGGATGATTAGGGGTGCATGAAAGCCAGGTACAAAAATTTACACGCATGATCGCTCTGCGGGCTGCCTCGGTCAGTGCTGCCCAAGAACAAGAGGCGGGCTGTGCCGCGTCAGCTGCGGTCGCGCTGCCGCTGCGCCTGCTGGTCAAACCACCACTGCGGCGCGGCGCCCCGCGGCTGGGGCACCTCCTGCTGCTGCTGCTGTCCCTGGGGCTGCCGCTCGCGGGCCCGCTGCTTCAGCCGCGCATCAAAGTTCTCGGCCTCAAGGTCTGAGGGCTGGCGCTCCAGGGGCTGATCGCTGCGATAGATCACATCCCTGCAAGCAGCAGGCCCGGGAGGCGGGCAGGGGGTGGTTAGCAGTGAAGCTGTGCGGCCGGCACGCAGGGGCAGCGCGAGCAGGCGCCAGCGACAGGCGTGCAGCCAGCATTGCGGGAAGGATGCCAGGGAGAGGTGGGCCATGCCACTGCAGCCAACCGCGACCGCCTCGCACGCCCACCTGTCTGTGATGACGCTGCGCTTGGCCGCCGCCGCCGCGCCCGCCAGCTTCTGCTGCAGCACGGGGTCGGGGCGCTGCAGCAGGGCGACCGCCGCCTCGCGCGCCTCGTTGCGGCTGTCCACCGCCGCGTTGCGCGCCGCGATTCGGAACCAGCGGAAGAGCGGGATGGCGAAGAAGGCGGCGGCGTAGGCCTGGAGCCAGGGCATGAGGCCCACCACTCCCAGCAGCCCGTTCTGGGCCAGTGCCAGCTTGCTGACCGGGTCCTGAAGCATCACCGTCAGCACGCCCACGCCGATTAAGTTGACCGCGCCCAGCGCCACGGCCCCCAGCTTCTGCCCCGCCGACGCCGCCGTCAGCTGCCACCGCGCCTCGCGAGCGCTGCGCTGCTTGGGCGGCGGCGGCGCGCCGGCCTGCGCAGGGACACGCGGGCAGCAGCAGGCGGCCGCTTCAGCGATGCGGCCAGGCGATGCAAGCCACAGCCGTGCGGGCCCAGGCAGGCGCTGTGCAGGCCAGCACAGCCACCCCCCCTGCCGCCAGCCACTCCGCCAGCTACCCAGCCACAGCCTGCACGGCCCGCCCGCCCGGCTGCCCCCAGGCTCACCCCGGCGGTCTGCTGCAGCTCGGGGAACTCGTACACGATGTTGCCAGAGGCGTCCACGCGCGGGGAGCCGTTGAAGCGGGCCAGCACAGGCAGCATGTAGGACTCATCCACTGCAGGCGGCAGGAGGCAGGCATGTGTGTGGTGGGATGGAGTGGAGACCAGGGAGGCAGGAGGCAGGATGTGGGGCCAGGGCACATGTCAAAACGCAGGCACGCACGAACACGCCAAGCAAACGGAAGCGCCCAGCAGCGGCGGCGGCACCAGGCACGCCATGCACGGAGCAGAGCAGTGCGGAGGCGCCACCCACCCGTGATCCTGCCACGGTCGGCGGCCAGCTGCCCGGGCTGCAGGTCCAGGAAGGGAGCCAGCTCCTCGGCCACCACCGTACCGCCGCGGGCGGCAATGTACCGCCCAATCTGCAGCACGGCGGATGGCAAACGCGTGTGCATGAGCCGGGGTGGCATGACAGGCAGGCCACAGCCGTGCAGGACCGCACAGGCCTGGCACCCAGCTCAGCAGAGACCCCCCAAACGGTCTGCATGCACGCAGGCCTCCAGCTGAACGCCCCACCCGGCTGCCCCACCCGCCACCCGCACGCACCGCCTGCCAGCGCTTCTTGTCGAAGTCTGCGTTGGGGTCCCCGTCGCCAAACACCCAGCTGAAGATCGCCTCCAGGAAGTTCATGCCGCCAGGGCGCTGCTCGCGCGCCATGCGGTCCCGGCGGTTGCGGTACCAGAAAGGGTCCCAGTACCACAGCAGGTCCGTCAGGTCAAAGTAGACGCGGGGGCCGAAGAAGCCGCCGCCGCCGCCGCCGCCGCTGCGCCCGCCGCCGCGGTTGTCGTCGCGGCTGCTGGCGCTGGACATGAGCACCGTGATGGCCAGGAAGACGAGCATGACCGAGGCGATGAGGGCGGTACCAAAGGCCACGCGCAGCAGGTACTCCAGTCCCGCCTGGAACCCTGCAGGCGGGAGGTGGCGCGGGCGGCAGCGAGGTGTGGCAGGGCGTGGCAGGGGAGGGGGCAGGCGCGCTGCGAGGCCTGCCGACCGGCGCAGGCAGTGACCAGACGAGGCAGCTGCTGCTGAGGGCGAGCATCCCACCAACAGCACCGGCACCAGCACCACCACACATGCACACGCACACGCGCATCAGCCATGCACACGCAGCATGCGGCAGGCCAGCCGGCACGCACAGCGCCCGCTCACCTGCCGCCACTGGCTCCAGGCGCAGCAGCAGCGACTTGGAGGCAATGGCTGCCTCAAAGCCGGGGGCAAAGGCGTACACAATGTCGCCCTGGGCAGACACCGCCAGCGTGGCCTGGCTGTCTGCCGCCAGCGCCTTGACCGCCGCCTCCGCCTGGTCCAGCTGCAGGCCCGCGGTGCTGGCCACGTCGCCTGCAGCAAGGAGGGGTGGGAGGCGGGTGAACGGGCGGCTGGGTGGGGGGAGGTGTCGGGAGTGTGTGGGCTCATGGAAGGCAGCCAACAGCGGCACGGCGCCCTACAAGACGAGCAGCTCGTCCATGCGATGGCCCGGTGCAGGCGCGCGGTGCTGGTGGCACGTGCTGGCGGCGGCTGTGCGCCAGGCCACAGACCCCAACCAGCGGCGTGGACTATCCGGCGCTGGGCCACTCACCGATCGTCACGCGCCCGCCGCGCTGGCTGATGGCCCGCGCCGCGCGCTGCCGCACATCCGGGTCGAGCCGGGGGCTCAGCAGCTCGCCCTTGCCAGCCACATTGTCCAGCAGAAGCTCCACCTGGCTGCGCTGCGCGGCAGCGGCGACGGGGCGAGGCGGCAGCCGGGCGGCCGCCCTCCTGCCGCCGCCGCCGGCTTGGCGAGGGTGCAGCAGGGAGCGCCTGCCGCCGGCCAACACGCTGCTGCTGCTGCTGCTGCCGCTGCTGCTGCTAGGAGCACAACGCCCGGGCGGACGCGGCGCGGCCTGGCAGAGCAGCCCAGGAGCGCCTGCCGCTCTCTGAGAGGATGCCTGAGCGGATGCCAGCATCCTTCAAGGCGGCTGTGAAGCCTGGTCCGAGGCACGGCAAGGCTCTAGACACACCGACCGAATGGAACGCGTCAGGCGCACCCCAGCGCCTCAGGCCCTCTACTAAAGGAACGGTATGGACAAGGCGAGCAATGTCCCAGGTAGCCTCACTTTCGTTTCGCAAAATTTGGGGTGCCAGCTCAGCTAAACCCTACAAAAAGCCGACACTGCTTGCAGGGGGGCCAATGCACACTGCTGTGAGCTCGGTAGCTGCTTCACACACACACATGGCCTGCCTCACATCCCTCAGCCGCCCGTGGAGGGTGGCGGCCCTGCATCACCGCACTCTGGCGCCATCCGCCCGCTTGCAGGTGCGCAAACGCATTTGTGGGGCCCGATCAGCATCCCGATCAGCGATCCGCGCCGGGCGGCAGGGGTTTGGGCTTGGGGTTGCCATGACAGGTGCAGCTGGCTCAGCCGCAACAAATGAGGCTGCGTGTCGCTCGCCCCGACCCGCTCTCCCTTCGTTTCTGACCTCCCCCCCACCTCACACACTCCCCCCGGCGTCGATGGCGCAGCCCCGCCCAGTGACTGCCTACCGCGACAGCGACCAGGCAGGAGCGGGAGGCGGCGCGGCGGCGCGACCCACCCCGCCGGCCCTGCAGCAAGTGGATGCCTACGAGGGCTTCACGACAGACATGGATGACTATGCAGACTTTGGAGACGGCGAGGCGGTGGCCTGCTGGCGCACGCTGGACCATGCAGACCCCCCGCAGGCGCTGCAGCCGGGCCACCGTTTTGCGCACCGCGCCAGCCGCCCCGCCAGCAACGCCGCGCCGCCGCGCCTGGCCAGCCTGGCCTCTGTCATGTCCCAGATGTCAGAGGCCAGCATGGATGAGGGGATGAGCGACGTTGAAGACTGTGTGATGGGCCGCGGCTACGAAGCCGCTGGCTGCTGGCAGGCCGACCTGGCCCCCGAGCTGCTGCGGGCCGATACGCCAGCCCTGGCCGGCGGCCAGGCCGCCGCCACCATCGCCGCCACGGCCGCCCTTGGCGCGGGGCTGGAAAGCGGATCCGCTGAAGTCGACCAACACGTGGCAAGCGGCTCCAGCGACGAGGAGGGGCAGCTCACGCCGTCGGGCCCAGGCACGTGGTGGGGAGAGCCGGAGCTTTCAGCCACTCTGCACATCCACTCTGGGTGTGTGCATGCTCAGCCACACGACGAACTCCGCTTCTCGCCTTGATGTCGCCTGGTCTGCCCCTGCCACCTCGCTGCTGCAGTGGGAGTGGATGGCTCCATTCTGGCCTCAATGGATGGCATGGTGGGCATCTGGGTGGGCTCCTCTTCCTCCGATTCAGGCTCGGGAGACGACAGCTGGACACAGGTGGTTGACACGGTGCGCATAATTGGAAAACAGGCTGGATGCCTGGCCCGGCCCCTGGAGACTATCTTCCTACTTTCGTGCCACAAGGTCTGGCATCCACATGGCTGCTGGTTCTGATCACGCTGCCGCTACAGGTGGAGCTGGGCGACGACTACCACAGCCTGCTGGGGGAGCTGCTGCAGCTGGAGGCCGTTGCCTCCCGCAGCTGCAGCGCCAGCGTGGATGGCCCGCTGCTCGCTGTTGGGTGCCAAGCGGGAGCCAGCCACCTCGAGTGAGGGCAGCCTCACTCGAGTCAAGAGGGTGCTGCGCAAGCATCCCCCAGTGTTCGTCAAGCCCGGCTTGATGTTGGCTTGATGTTGGCCAACATGCCATGCCATGGTCCCCTGGCAGTATCCACGAACGAATGACGCAGCCTTGCCCTGTTTTAAATGGAATTCATCATCTGAACACCCTGCACGCCTGCCCATCGGCTCGCCTAAATGCAAGTGCATGGCGCACTTGCGGCTAATACATTCCCCCTTGTTTTCATTCCAGCGAACCCCCTCCTTCCCCCTGCTTCAAGCCTCCGGGTTCTCTCCCTATTGGCACGATTTTCATGAATTTTCATTACAAAGATGTCTCTGTGCTTGGTGTTGCACACCTTTCCCGATTGCATCCCACCCACCCCTTGCTACACTTTGTCAGCCCAAAACACTGCTGCCGCTGCTTATGCGCAATTCATCAGCACTGCCGTTCTCCCGTGCTCCACTATCATCCAGCCCCTTCCCATGATCATCACCAATGCCCATGAACCTGATTTTTTGTGTCGCCCATCATACGCAAGGCATCCTCGATTTTCATTCATGCCCTGCGCATCGTACCTCCAAGGGCAGCCTGCCCCACTGCTTTTACATTTTCCAACCCCAGGCACTGCATGTGCGCTGCCAATCCAGGCGCACAAATGTGTGATTCGATGGAACCGACAAATGCATGTAAACATTCTTCCTGCCAATCGCTCAACTCTGCTCGCCGGCAGGCCGTCCCCATGGCGCTCAGTCGATGCTGCTGCCATCGCCGGAGCTGCCTGGCGCACGTGCACCACCCGCCGGCGCTGGCGGCGGCCCCGGCGAGGGCAGCAGGTCATGCTGCTTGAGGCAGGTCTGGATGTAGCGTGCCGCGCCGACGTGCATGCGACGGGCCAGCTGGCCGCGCAGCAGGGCCGCGTGCTGCTGCCGCTCCGCATCCGCCATGCCGGCATACACTGACAGGGGCGCACCAGAGCAGGCCACAGGGGCGTTGAGCACAGACCGTCGGGGCGTGCGGCAGGAGTAGCAGCGGCACATCGCCAGGAGCAGAGCCGCCATCGGGCTGAGCGCAGCCGGCAGAGGCGTTGCTGGCCACGCCCCAGGCAGCGCCGGCGCCCAGCCAAGCCGCCCCACTGCCCCGCACCTGCCAGGAACGCGCCGGCAAGGCCTTCGGTGAGCCCCACAGCCTGCGCCTCTGCCAGCTGGCAGCAGTCCAGCAGCACCTCACACACATCCGCTGCTGCCGGGGCGGTGGTTGGCGCTGCCTCTGCTGCTGCTGCTACTGGGGCAGGCAAAGCAACCGCTGCCACCGCCGCCGCTGCTGGAACAGCCAATCCCACGGCGGCCACCGGCGGCACTGCTGGCACCCGCGCCGCGGTCGCCGCTGCTCCTGCAGGGCCTTGTGAAGCGGGGGCAGCCCGCACCGGCTGAGAAGCCTGCTGCTGCTGCTGCTGTAGGGGCTGCTGCTGCTGCTGGCCGGCCCCAGCTGCCGGCAGCTCCTTGCCAAGCGCCCGCAGTAGGTAGCGGTTGCGCTGGCGCTGGGGCGCCGCAGCCACTGAGGCTTCAGCCGAACCAGCCTTTCCCGCTGCCGATGCGGCGGCAGGCTGGGGCGCAGCTGCGCCCGCTGCCGCTGCCGCCGCTGCCGCTGCCGCCGCTGCCGCCGCCGCCCTCGTGACAGAGGAGGGGGAGGGAGCCAAGCGCATGGTGCAGCAGCGCTTGCCAGGGCGCTCCCTGCGGACCGGGCAGCCACGGCCTGTGTCAGTGGGCACGGCCGCCACTGCTGCTGGTGCTGTTGGTGCTCCAGGGTCGCCTTTGAGGCCAGCGAGCGCCGCCGCTTCTGCTGCGCCTGGTGCGGCCCCTGCTGGCACCTGCTCCAAAGGCTCGTCCTTCACATCAGCCGCACCCGTCACTTGCCCGTCGCCTCTCTCCTCCTGCCGAACAACGTCGCATGCAAAGCGCACAGAGCGTTGCCACCCAGCGCCCAACAAAACCAGCGCGTCCACCACAGTGTCGGGTCCTGGCGCTGCTGCCTGGTGCGCTGCCGCTGCCCCCGAGGTGCCTGCGCCATTGCCAGCTGCCCTGCAGGCTGCTTGCCGCACCCCGCCTGACGCCACCTCTGGCCACGTCGGCGGCCGGCTGCTCCATGCCGCAGGGCTGGCAGCGGCGGCTGCGCTGGATGGGGCGGCTGGCTCGGGTGCTTCTGTGTGCATAGCACTCAGACCCGCTGTCGCTGCCGAGGGGCTCTGGACATCAAGAAGCTCTTCCTCTTCCTCCTCTTCCTCCTCACTGCTGCCAGCAGGGCTGCGCAGCTCGGGGAAGCCAGCACCCTGTTGCTGCAGCACCTGCTGCTGCGGGTCCGCCTGCTGCTGCTGCTGCCCTGCCAGATGCTGCTGCTGGTTTTCCTTCCCTCGAGCTGCCCCGGGCAGATCTTCATACTCTGGCAGGTCACCCACAGGCACCGGGCGCAGCGCGAGGAACAGAACATTCCGCTTCTTCAGGGCCCCCTTGCCCTTGCTCTTGCCCTCGACCTCTGCCGCCGCCGTCCAAGGCCCCGCCTCGCCAGCCCCCGCCTCGCCCACAGCTGGTGCTGCTGGCGCTCCTGCCGGGGAGGCTGCCGGACCCTGCTGCGGCGGCGGCTGCCGCTGCCGCACAATGTCCTCCTCCAGAGTGCCCCGCATCGCCAGCGTCTCCACATGCACCGCCTGGCGGGCGCCCATACGGTGCGCTCGACTGATCACCTGCACGTAGCACAGCCCGGCCGTGGGGAAACAGCGTGCAGGTTACATGGGCAGGAGAGGAATTGCGGCAAACAACGGAGAGAAACACGCTGCTAGTGCGCAAAGCTGGATTCCATCAACACGCAGTTGTTTTGCGTTGTAACAGCTTGCCTGCTCCTCCACCGCCAGGTCCATGATGGGTTCAATGAGGAAGACGTTGCTCACAAAGCTGTACCATTGGGGTGAAGGGGTGAATGGGCAGCAGGAGACAGTGGGGCTCCTTTGATCGGCGTCACGCCATGGGCAACACACACGTAAGGCAGCCAGGCAGGCAGCCAGGCAACCTCTGTGAATGCAGCTTTCGGGCACCGCAGCTGGCCAGGTGCGGGGCCCCCAGCCGGTTGCCACACCTGAGATCCAGCCCAACCTGGCCCGTTTTGTCCATCAGCAGAACGCCCGCGCTGCCTGGGCCCCGAGCACGGAACCTGAGGGAGCAGCACAGAGCAGTGGTAAGCAGCCAGCAGGATCAAAGCAGCCACCCGGGATGCTGCCGCAAACACGCTGCCACATGCAGCCATGGACATGCTGTGCACCCGCCCACCTGCTCAAAGCCACGCGCTTCTGCAGGGCGGTGTCGGATCTCTTCAGCACTGCCACCGCCACGCCGTGGGACCGCAGGTATCGCTCAACGACAGACATGTGCTCCCAGAACTGCGCCAGGTGGCGGCGCCAGCGCGGCAGTCGGCGACCGCAGGTGACGCATAGCCAGTGCTGCAAGCGGCGTGGCTGAACGGCAGGCTGCGCAAAGCGATGTGCGCCAGCACGGCAGCTGACCAGAGACCAAGGGCTCCTCCGCTAGCCGGATGGCCGGCGTGGGCATGCCAACCGAATACAACCACAGAGCGCCCAGGGAAAAAGGCTGCACAGCGGTTCTTCCTGTCTTCTCACCTGCGTGTACACAATGGCCTTGGAGGACGGCTGCCTGCCGCTGCTGGGCAGCACGGCGGCCCCAACCTCCAGCAGGCGGCGCAGCAGGTGCACGCACTTGGTGCTCTGCGTGTGCTTCCAGTCCGCCTGCCAGAAGCCCTCGCTGATGCCCTTGGCGCCTGCACGGCAGCAGCCATCCATTGCTGGCAGCTTGGCGACCAGGAACGAGCGTGCACGGCGCAGCAGGGAAGGCCAGCATGGCTGTTCTGGCAAAGAAACATGCACCAGGAGACATGCCGACTGAGAGTAGGGTGCGCCAGTGCCGCCGATCAGTGCCCACAACCACCCACCTCTCTGCGCATAAGCCGGCTGCCACTCAATCAGCTCCTGAGGGACGCTCCACTTGGGGCACGAGTTGTCCTTCAGCCGCGCAGGGTCGTTCTTGCCCTGCAGCCAGACAGCGGTTGCGTGGGTTGGCAGGACGGCCATCTCTCAGCGAATGTCGGGACCGGCGCCAGCGATGCTACGGCCTGCCTGCGCCCCAGCACGAGCGACATACCACACACAAACAGGGACCACCCTCCCCATGGTGATCCAGAGGGAGGCAAGCAGGCGCATGACAAGGCGGGCGTCAAGCACACGCGCCTGCATGTAGTATTCCTGCCAGCACTGCGGGCAGCGTTCGCGGTCCAGGCTGGCGCACGTGACGCAGAGGAGGCAGGCGCAGGGCGTGACGCACAGCACCCGGACCACGCTGGAGCAGAGGTCGCAGGCGCCTCCCTCTTCCAGGCAGGCACGGATGTGCCTGGCACGCCTGCTCCACTCGGGGCCTGCTTCATCTAACAGCTGCTGCAGCGGGGGAGGTTTCCCCTCCTCCTCCTCCGCGGCATGGCAGAGCTGCACAAGCGGCTGCTGGCGCGAGGGGCCCGCCGCCGCAGGATCTGGTGCCAGCTGCTGCATATTGATGTGGCGGCGCGTCAGCAGCTGCATCGTCTCCACAACGTCCTGCTCCAAAACCTGCAGCGGGGTACTCCAGGCAGCCAAATGCAGGCATTGCGGCTCGCGCCTAACAACCTGGACCCTTGCCTGTAGCGACGGGTGTTCAAACACCTGCCACGACCGTCCACAAAACGCATGGGCGGAGTGCCCCCGCCCAGCCCACCTGCAGCTGACAGTTGCCTGCGACGTTGCAGGATTTGTGGAGGTTCATGAGAGTCGGGATGGCCCACTTGGAGTTGATGCAGTTGAGCAGGCTCTGTGTGTTGCCTGGGTCAAACCTGCACGGCAAGGCTCAGCAACACAGCTCGGCATACGGTTCACTACTTCGATGCATCCTCTATTGACTATGCTGCCCAGCAGCAGGCCAGCCTGACCAGCAAGCCAGCACGGCAGCGCGACCAGCCAGCAGCTAGCCCAGCGCAGCGCACCAGTCGGCAGTGACCAGGTTGAAGCGGACAATGTCCACAAAGCCGTTATACGATGTGGCGTGGGCTGGCGCAAAGTCCAGCAGGGACGTCTGCAGCAGGCGGGCGGGCGCACGCCAGCAGCAACGCATGAGCGAGCATCGGCAGACAGAATAGGTGCCTCGATGGTAGGTGTGCGTGTGGGTGAAGAACAGTGGTGGGGGTGGGTAGGACGGAGGTGAAGCCAATGCCTCACCTTGCACTTCAGCGGCGGGATGCCCAGGCTGAGCAGCTCGTCTTTGGAGGCCCGGATCATGCACCGCTGCAGCAGCGCCAGCAGGCGCAGGCGGCCAACCTCTTGCCGCGCCTGGAACGGCTCCTACAGGCGGCAGGGGGAATGATAATGAGGGCAGGGCAAACAACGGTACGTGATAAGCAAACTGATGGACACCTGGAAGGAAACACAAAATAGGCCATATCAGAAAGTCTCGCTCCAGCAACTCGCCTGCACTGCCTTCTTCCAGAACCGCTCCTCCTGGTACGGCTGCTGGTGCAGGAAGGCCAGCAGGGGGCGCAAGTTCTCCACGCTGGCATCGGGCGTGTTGGGCGTGGGAGTGCCTGCGCTCAGGCAGGCATAGCCGCTCCGTCAACCACCAACCTGAGCTGCCCTGGTCCACCAACGCTTGCCGCATGTGGCACATCCATGTGGCACTCCTGCACCCGCACCAGCAGCTGTTACTCACCCGTCATGACCCACCGCCGCTCGGCCAGCAGCTTGGTCGCCATGCGGTGCTTGTTGGTGGTGTCGCTGCCGCCGATGCTGTGCCCTTCATCAAGGATGACCCTCTGGAAGTGCACCTGCGATGCAGCAGGGGCATTCTGCTGTTCAGGGTAGCTGTACATGCAGCAGCGCGACGGGATGCAGGACAAGCGGCCTCAATCATGCAGCTGACCTGCACTAGCCACCTGCCCGCTCACCTGCAGGAGCCGGCTGGAGGCTCCGTAGCTCCACTCATTCGAGAGCGTCTGGAACGTGGTCAGAATCTGCAATCGTCATGATGACACACAGGGCTCATCAAGCAGGGCTGCTTGACAGCCAGCTCATTAGCCAAAGGCATGTGCAGCAGCAGCAACAGCATTGCGGCCAGCTGCGGCCAGCTGCGGCGCAGTGGAAACGGCACATGAAGAGTGTGGTGGCTGCGGAACCCACCACGTCTGTCTCCCAGGCCAGCTGCTCGAGCGTCAGGGCTTGGCCCAGGCGGCTGGCCTCCTTCACAGCTGCACACAAACAAGCCGAGCAAATCAGTGCTGCCGCACGTACAGCTCACTGTGCTTCTCCAGTCCGTTCACCGCCCCTGCCGGAGCAGCAGCAGCAGAGAACTCCCTAGTCTACAGCAGCCTGCAGCTTCTGTTCTACACGGTGCAGCTTCCGACCATAACAATCTGTGGCTGTTATTTCTCCTCACAAACGCACCCCACTCACCATCCCCGGTGTAGACCAGCACACGCAGGCCGGCCTCCTGGCGCACGTGCAGGCGCTTCTGGTGCTGCCAGTGCTCGATGATCTCCGCATCTGGCACCACCACCAGAGTGGCAGGGGACAGGAGGACGCGGCGAGCCTCCAACAGAGGGCCTGCACACCAGGCAGAAGGCTGGTAGGGTGGACCGGCGCGCCAGCGCTGCCACGCTAGGAGGGACACGACAGGTGCCAGCCCGCAAGCAAGCCGCTAGGACAGCGCACCATCACACAGCGCTTGAAGCAAAGCCTCCAGGTCAAGCTCCAGGGCTGCATGGGAGGCTGGCCGCTGCCATGTCGTGGCCCGGTTTACATCGAATTTCTTCCGTCGCCGTTGCTGCGTGACAATGTTGCCTGCTGCTGCTGCTGGGACCTTGTCCTCCTCCTCCTCCTCCTCCTCCTCGTCTGCTCCCAGCTCGAAATCAGACCAGTCATAGTCGCTTGTCTCTTCACTGCCGGAGCAGCTGCGACCACTGCGCCTGCTGCGTTTGCCAAACCCTCTGCCGCTGCCGCTGTCCATCGCCCTACTCTGCTGCTGCTGCTGCTGGTGTGTTGTGTCACTGTTCGGCTGCTGTTGCCGCTGCTTGATGACAGGCTCCAGCTCCAGTTGCCGGAACAGCAGGCCAGTGTTTGTAAAATCCCTGCGTGCATACAGCGCCAGCGAGATCTTAACTCGACATAAGATCTGACAGCTGCTCAGCATACCAGCTCAATAAAATCCAGGCGGCAGCTGGTTTGCAATTTCGCACCCACGATAGAACGGTGCAAGACTGCCCCGTGGCAATGTGAATGGCGCCTCCATCAGCTTGGCCAGCGGCTGGCGGCTGAGCCAGGTCAATGGCGAGATGCTGTCCATCTGGTTTGGGTGCTGAGCCAGCAGCGGCGGAAGTAAGTCACGTTGTGCTGGGCGCCCCGTGGGCTCCCAGCTGCCACCCACCTGCACACAGGGCGGCACGGCAGAATTGCGAAGCTCATCCAATCACTGCCACACTTCCACGGCAGCGTGGCTGGGCAGCTGCACTGATACTCTATGCGGCAGGTTGCCTGCAGGCTCACCCAGGGCAGAACAGCACGCGGGAGGCGCCGCCATCCCATGAATCCTCGGGAGCCTGGCAGCCCTGCCACTGCAGGCGCTCATCTGGGTTCATGGCACACACCCAGTCACCACAAGGGGCCTGCGGGGCGTGCACAGCAAGTGGGTGCATAGACATGAGCCACCATCCACGACAGGGAGAAGCGAGGGGATGCGGAGACGCAGTTGGGGATCGATGGAGCCAGCAGAAGGGCATGCGTGCCGCAGATGGCGCAAGCACCTGGGAACCAGGGGGCAGCTGGCGCCACTTCTGGCACGCGTCACACTGCACCCAGGTGTCTTCCATGCTGCCATCTTTGCTCAGCCCGGCACTGGCGTCGCCGACAAGGGCAACAGAAACTGCAGTCCCTGCTGGCTGCTGCGGCGGCAGCTGCGGCGGAGGTAGCGGCCGCGGCTGCGGCGGCTGCTGTTGCTCCTGCAGCTGCTGCTGCTCTGATTGCTGCTGCGAGGGGTTGCGGCGCTGGCGCCTGATGCGCTTCGCCAGTTCTTCTGGATCCTCGGGAGGAAACTGCAGCTGCTCGCTGGCCTCCAGTTCGCTGCCACGGCTTGCCGTGCTGGCTCCGCTCCGCGTGCGCTTCAAGCACCCCCGGCTGCTCCGCCTGCGCTCCGTTTGCGGAGCGGCAGCCTCCGCCTCTGGCAGCAGACTGTAGAAGCCGCACCCAGGCCGCACCCAGGTGACGGCGCCAGGTGGCGGGGCAGGCAGCCTGCGCAAACTGCGAAGGATCAACGCCAGCTGCACAGCAGGGGCAGCAGCGGCGACTCGGCCATGCTAAGCAGGTTGGAGGAGTGGTTAAGCTGCGGTATTGTCCATCCACCTGCTCTGTTCCCTGCATGCAAGCAAGTCTTTAGCTGATGTGGCGCATGAGAATCTCACCATGGTGATCGTTTTTCCCAATCCAGGCTCATCGGCGAACAATCCGCCCCGGCTGTCCACCAGCTGCTGCGGCGGCTTCTCCGTCCACAGCTGACCCGTGGCTGTGTCAGCCCAGAACGGCAGGCCCAGCTCAAAGGGAGGCGCTCCACTGCCACTGCAGCCGCCGCCGCTGCTGCTGCTGCTGGCAATGCAGTCGGCAAGGGAGCCGGCTGCGGCAGCAAAGGGGTCGTCGCCAGGGCCCAGCTCCAGGCACTGGAAAGCGCGGATGGTGGGGTGGCGCATCGGGCCCCCAGCCTTCTCGCGCTGCTGCATCCACAGCACCGCCTCACGCTGTAGGAGCCAGGGAGGACAAACACGTGGGAGGCTGTTGGTTTGCGGACATCACAGCCCCAGCTGGCAAGAGGCATGGGCGCCGCTCGTTGGGCTGAGCTCGGCTTGCGCCAGGTCAGCAGCCACCCACGCAGCACGTCCAGCGTGAGCACCTGGTGAGGGTACAGCTTCAGCTTCAGGCCGGGCGCCACGTCCAGGCAGAGGTCGCGCATGTGGCGGCATGTGGCGCCCATGGCCGCCAGCGAGCGGCGGTCCAGCCGCGACAGCACGCTGCGGGTCACGCTCTCATCCAGCTGCAAGCACACAAGGGAGAGCAGGGTCTCGCTGCTCAGTTTCCACAAAGATCAAGAGACAAGCGGGGGTGGACCACCAAGGCAGGCAGCTGGGCGAGGCAGCTGCCGCAAATCGGGCCCAGCGGCACTGTCGCAAGGCACCTGATCCAGGGGGCAGGGCTGGGCAGAGTCTGCGGGGCACAGCTCGGCCAGCTGTGCCTGCCCAAACTTCATGGGCAGGGCGCGGAAGCAGCCCGTCAAGCTGCACGGGGGCGGAGGCAGGGCACTGATTGTTCTTGTCGAATGGCAGGTACAGGTCTGTGCCTGGTCAAACGCAGGCAGGCTGCCAGGCCAGCCCACACCTGAAAACCTCTGCATCGGTGCCAGCCTGCTGCACCCCTTCAGTTTCCAACTCTCGACGGAGCTGCTCCACATAGGTGAGGGGCTGCTGCTGTCCATGCTGCTGCTGTGCCGGGCTGCTCCCAGCTGCTCCTGCAGCCTCGTCCACTCCCTCCCGTGGCAGCACAGCCGGAACCAGGTGAGCAAACAGCAGGGCGGCCTTGTCACCGGCCTGCCAGCGGTTGTGGCTGGCCCAGGTGCTCTCTGGCAGCACAATGGCCAGCAGCACACGAACTCTGCCGCCCGCCACCGCTGTGACCAGCGCACTGCACTCGATACGCCCCTTCTTCAACTGCAGCAGCGCCGGCAGGACATCGCTGTCGCCGGCTGCGTTTGGAGCCACAGGCGTGCACCCTGGCTGCGGTGACATGCGAGCCTCCAGCAATGCCTCACCAGTTCAACCACAGCACCCAGCGGGGTAGGGGGCTGCTTGGAGCGCGGCGTGGAGGCGATAGCGGCGGTCGAGACGACGGCCCTGCAGCAGAGGAGGCAGAGGCGGCATCGGGCGGGCGGCGGCTGGAGACTGTGGCGTGGCAACGCGACACACCGCTATTCAATCTATGTGCGGCAGAGATTAATGTGCATTTGTGCAAAACGGAAAGGCGCAGCGAGGCGCAGAGAGGACACACCCATTTTGATCGATGAGAGCGGCGGTGGACTTCCTGGCCTGGCGTCTCATGTGCAGCCTCTGCCCCACCGTGACTGCGCTGCCAGGGCCCAGGGCGAATGCCTGGTCGTCCTCCACCGACAAAAACCCTGCCAGGTGCCCCATTGCTGCTGCCCGCGCGACGGTATGGGGTCAGTGCTTCATGACCCGCGGAAAGCAATCAAAAGATAAATTGTTGCGGATGCATGCTGACGTCATGCGGCGCCGCCGCCACTGCGCGGCCAACCACCGTAGCAGCAGACTGTGCTGCTCACGCCTTGCTGGGTTCTGCCCAACCTCGCATCGCAGAAGATAGCGTCGCAGATCCATATGAGCATTCGCGGCTGCTCGCAAAACCCTTTCAGCTCATGGCGACCGCCGGCCCACGACGAGGGCGCCGAGCGCCCCGACGACAAGGAGCGAGCTACACCGACCTCGGTGCTGTGGCCACAGCACTGTTGCCAGGCCCTGGCTGACATCTAAGGGGCAGAATGGATGCGAGGAGCACGATGGGGAGCACGGCTTCACAGCTTGGTCGTAGCGCAGCTTCTGGAAGGGCGGCGCTTTGGTGGCAATTGCGCAATACAGTCTTCTCTGCTCTCCCCCACCCATTCGATCGCTGACGGGGTTCAAGGCGCTGTTGTGTGGGGAAAGGGCCCCCAGTGCAACCTCGGGCACTGCAACTCAGCAGGAAGCGGCAGTCAGGGCTGGGGCATGGGGGGCATGTGGGGCG
Source organism: Chlorella variabilis (assembly GCF_000147415.1). Lineage (NCBI taxonomy): Eukaryota > Viridiplantae > Chlorophyta > Trebouxiophyceae > Chlorellales > Chlorellaceae > Chlorella > Chlorella variabilis. The sequence continues at coordinate 755,719 of NW_005435067.1, forward strand.
GGAGGGGCTCTCGACGCGGCGATGTGCGTGATGGCTGTGATAAAGCCCGATGGTGGCGGGAGATCAACAATGCACGGGAGCAATCAAGCAGGGGATGCCAGGCTGGCGCCCGGACCTGCGCTGGCCTCACACCGTGCGCGCATGCCCTGCAGCATCCGTTTCCGCGTTCCTCTCCCCCACACAGCATCCTCTACAGCGCCGGGCCGGGCCTACAGGGCCTATACACCACTTCCTCTGTCACCCAGAGGTGCGAGCCAGATGCGGGCGCTGGAGGGGCTTGCAGCCCAGGCCCCTGCCCCCTGGGGTCCCTGGCAGCGATGATAAGCACAATTGGGCAGCTGCGGGGCCCCGGCAGCCCGGCGGCAGCAGTGGGTGCTGCTGAGAAGGGGACATGGGCGGCAGGGCCCCAGGCCACCCAGTCCACACGGTCCCACCCTCTCCAGGCCCAGCGACGAGGGCTGGGCCCGGGGGCGGGCGTGTTGCCCCTGCCAGCTGCTGGCTTCCAGTCCACTCTTGACGGCTGCCACTCCATGCTTCCCTGAGCCCTGCAGGCCACGATCTCCCAGTCCTTGGACCTCACTACCTCACCCCAGGACTGCATTGGCCCCCTACAAGCCTCCTAGCCGCTGCCACAGGAGTTGCTGGGCACAGAGGCAGCGCGCCATCGTGAAACGCGGCAGTATGAGGACCTGCCAATCGGTGAGCGCTGACCCGCGGCAGGCTCCAGCAGCGCCCTGGTGGGCGGCAGCAGCGTTGCGGTGCCCCCAGCGGCACGTCCTCGCGGCCCGGCATGTTCGAATGCCCGATATTGCGGCCTGGTGCCTGGGGTGCCGTGCGAGGCTCGGGCAGCGCGCCGAGGCCGAGCGGAAGTCAGGCGGCACCTTATTGCGTCTCCCCCGCCAGGCTGCCGGCCATGCATTGCCGCCGCCGACGCCCGCCACCGACGCCCGCCGCCGACGTCCTGCCCCCGCCTGCCCGCAGCTCGCGCTGCTGGCGAGCCTCGCGCTCCTGCTGGGCGCCACCACCGCCGCGGCGGCGTGCTCCGCGGAGGAGAAGTGCGTGGCCAGCAGCTGCGGCGACGCCTATGGCGCCCCCGACATCAAGTTCCCTTACTCTGTTGACTACACCACCACCGGCGACTCCCTCACCACCACCTTCCACTTCAAGGTGCGCAGCTGGGGGCAGGGACAGACCCGCAGCAAGCGCGCCGGCTGCAGAGGAGGGCCGGCGTGGCCCAAGAGGATGGGTGGGGCCAGCGAGCGCAAGGAGCAGCGCGGCTGGTGGCGCGTGGTTGTTCCCTGGCCGCGCGCCCCAGCTCACCCGTCCCGCCGCCCTTCCCCTTTTGCGCCGCAGGTCTGCTCCACCGCCTGCGACGCCGCCGACCCGCTGTGCAAGCCGCTGGCCGCGCTGCGCCTGCGCCTGAGCGACGCCGTGCTGGCCGCCCCCGTCAAGTTCATCAAGCTGGCCAACCCAGAGGGCTCGGTGGCCGCCTCGTGCGCCGCCGCCGGCCCCGGCTGGTTTGTCAAGGGCGGCGAGCTGCTGTCGCTGGCATCCAACAACCCCGCGCTGGTGAGGGCGCGCACGCCGCGGCGGGGAGGCGGGCTGCGCACCAAAGCTGCTCGCCTGCGGCCCACCACCTGCACACCCGCAGCTGCCGCCTGCCTGCTCCAGCCCCAACCGTGCCGCCCACCTCCTCCCACACGCACAAACCGCCGCCTGCAGGGCGAGACGTGTGAGGTGATCACCGTGTCTGTTTACAACCCGCCCGGCGCCACCGAGCCCATACCGCTGTCGCAGCTGTGCCAGCAGGGCGTCGAGGTCGTGGACGAGGCGGGCAAGGGTGAGCGAGACGCCGGCACACGGCTCGCGCCGCGCACACGCACATGCCACACGCGTTCCTACCTACCCCATCAGCGCACCCAGCCTGCAGACTGTGCTTGCCGCGGCGCCGCACGCCGGCCCGCTTTTGGTGCTATGCCCACAGCCCGCCTGCCCACCTCGCCCTCGCCCCCTCTTGCTCCATTCCCCCTCCTGCCGCAGCCGTGTTCTCCCAGGACGGCGCCTCCTGCCTCTACACTCTGGAGCTGGCCTCTGGCCTCTCTGGCGTTGGGCAGGTGGACCAGCGGACGCCCGCGCCTCCCGCCTCCCCATCGCCCTCCCCCAAGCCAGTCGCACCCCCCTCCCCGTCTCCCAAGCCCGTACCCAGCCCCTCCCCATCTCCCTCCCCCAAGCCCGTCCCAAGCCCCTCCCCCTCCCCCAAGCCCGTCCCAAGCCCCTCACCCTCCCCAAGCCCCTCCCCCAAGCCCGTGCCCTCCCCCAGCCCCGTGAGCTCCCTGCAGAGCCTGCGGTG
>NW_005435067.1:758185-794960 GCF_000147415.1 Chlorella variabilis
CTGCCGCTGCCTCACCCTCCCGCTGCCCTCCCTCAACCCCTCCGCCTCCCCGCCCTCCCTCTCCCCGCCCGCAGCGCCCCCACCCCTACTATGGTGGCAGCCACCGCCGGCTGCAGCAGGCTCCCTTTGTGCGCAGCCTGCTGTCGTACTACGGCCCCTCTGCGCACCACCGCCGCCTGGCTGAGCAGGGCGTGCCCGAGCCGCTGGCCTTTGCCACGCGCCGCCTGATGGAGGCCTCCGTCGTGCCCCTGCCCCACCGCCTGGCCGACGGGGGCGCCTCTGCCGCCCGCCACCTCTCCGGCTACTACCACTCGGTGAGAGGGAAAAAAAGAAAGAAGCGAAACACATGGCAGCCAGGACCAGCATGCGCAAGCTGCGGCGCTGCCCTGGCCAGCCCGTGTGCCCCCATCACCTCACGCCCCTGCTCACTTGCTCCTCCTGCCACAGTCTGGCCGCCGCCTGTCCTCCTACTATGGCGGCAGCCACCACCGCCGCCTCATGAGCCTGGGCCAGGCCGACGGCTTTGCCGGGCGCACCCTGACTGGCTACTACCACGGCTCCCACCGCCGCCTCTCCTCCTACTACGGCTCCCACCGCCGCAGCCTGATGAGCCTCGCGGGCGAGGAGGCCATGGTCGGCCGCACCCTGCTGCACGGCGGCTACTATCATGGGGTGAGCTAGCTGCCTACAGGTCCTGGCCTGCGTCTGCGCAACACAGCCATTCGCTTGCACCCTCCTCAGGCCTGCGGTGCATGCGTGCATGCCCACCTTTCAGCAAGGCCCAAGCAGCTGCAAAGCAACCGCGCTGCCAAGACCACCACATGCTGACCCGCCTGTGTACCACGGCCCCTGCCTGTTGTTGCAGGCTGACCACCGCCGCAGCCTGATGAGCATTGGTGAGGAGGCGACGGTCGGCCGCGCCCTGCTGCACGGCGGCTACTACGGGGTGAGTCGCCTGCTCCCAGCTGGCTGCCTGGGCCTCTGTGCGATTGTGCTTGGTGCACAGCCAGGCATGGACACTGTGCCCACCTTCTGCCGTGCAAAGACATCAACACAGCCACACGCTAATCCGCCACCGTTGGTGCTCTCCACAGGATGCCCACCACCGCCGCAGCCTGATGAGCTTTGGCGAGGAGGCGACGGTCGGCCGCGCCCTGCTGCACGGCGGCTACTACGGGGTGAGTCGCCTGCTCCCAGCTGGCTGCCTGGGCCTCTGTGCGATTGTGCTTGGTGCACAGCCAGGCATGGACACTGTGCCCACCTTCTGCCGTGCAAAGACATCAACACAGCCACACGCTAATCCGCCACCGTTGGTGGTGCTCCCCACAGGATGCCCACCACCGCCGCAGCCTGATGAGCTTTGGCGAGGAGGCGACGGTCGGCCGCGCCCTGCTGCATGGCGGCTACTACGGGGTGAGTTCCTGGCTGTCTCTGTTGTTTCATGTGCCAGCTGCTCTTCAACTACCCCCAGCCCACGCGCCGATCCGCCCATTGACCATCCCCCACCCCTCCTCGCCCTTGACCCCTGCAGGACCACCACCGGCGGTCGATGCTGAGCGTGGGCGGCCAGGATGCGGCCATGGGCCGCGGCCTGCTGCACGCCGGCTACTACTCTGGCAGCCACCACCGGCGCCGCCTCCAGCAAGCGGGCCGCGGCCTGGCCTCCTACTACGGCAAGCACCACTGAGCTGAGCGGCTGGCGGCCAGAGCCGCAGCGGCTGCCACCCAAAGGTTGAACAAAACACATGATTGCTGGGGAAGTGGTGGCGTGTGCCACTGGGGCCCCCGCCCCCGCCCGGCATGACACAACACCCAGCTCTGCTCGGAACCCAACCCGCGGCGCGCCGCCGCGCTTGAGCTCGGCGCGCCCTACACCAGCCAGCAGGGGGCCATGCGGCCCGCCTGCTGCCACCTGCCTCTCCCCTCTGTGCACCACGCTCTCCGTACCTGCACTTGCTGCTTTTTCCCTTCTGCGCTCGTTTTGGCTTGGGCGCGCCGCCGTCTAAGGGGCCCTCAGTCCCCTGTCGCTGCGTGTGGTCTCCCCTGCCTTGTGCCGGCCACGTCTTTGTCTATTCACACTGTGTGCTGTCTCCTCGTGCCCCTTGATTTGTCGTGGCAGTATTGATTCGTCGTGCCAGGCGCGCTGTCAACTGGTGGAGCCTGCCGATTTGCGGCCCTCCAGTGGCAAATGGTCCCCTCATTTGGTCCGCATTGTGCCGATACGCATGCCCTTCTGTCTGAAGTCCCAAGTCTCTCACCGATTGATTCGTCTTGATTAGTCCTCACCGCCCCTTGCCGCCGTGGCCGGGCAGCAGCAGCTTAGGCACCTCTCTTAGGCCCAGGATTCCTCCTCTATCTGTCCACTGCACCCCATAGGCAGCTCCTCGCTAGCCCAGCCCTCACCACCCATTCCACCATGCACCGTCGCTTTTGTCCTTATGCTGCAGTCGCCGCCGGCGTGGCACCCATGTGTCTTTGCCTGCGGTTCTGTCGTTGTTTTCCAATGCATATCCCCATCTCCACCCACGGATGTAAAGTTGCACAGTGATGGATATTCTGGACCAATTTGAGGCAAAAAAAAGGGCATCACAATCAGCAGGCAGGGACAGACAGGCAATCGTGCTGCTGAGGATCGTGCTGTGCCGTGAAATGGGGCTACGTGACTTTAGGGACCCAAAGCCGCGGGCCGTTTCTTACCGTCATTTCTTCTCTCCTGCCCTCCAACTGCTTCCGAACGAGCCCTGACGTCATGCCTCTCCCTGCCGCTGCGCAACACTTCCTTGGCTTCGTGGCGGGCTGCGGACTAGGTGCGTTGCGCAAGGGGTGCAGCTCAAAGATGATCCTAGCTCACGAGGAGCAACGGGGCGGCAACCGTGCATGTTGCCGCCGCCGCCGCCGCCGCTTGCACGCCGCGCCGACACGCCGCGCCGAAGTTGGCGGCCCCCCCAGGCCACTTCATACTCATTTCCCTCGTGCCCCCGCTGCAGGCACCATTGCCTACTTCTACAATCATCCAGAGGAGGCCTATTTTGGGGACCACACGTACATTCGCTGGAAGAGCTCGCGCTGGGACAGCGAGCGGGTCGCCCAGGTGGGTGGGGAGTGGGCGGCAGGCGCAGCAGCACGGGCCGCCCAGGCGCAGCAGCAGGGGCCGCCGCTGCAGGCTGGTGATGCCAGTACCCTGCCCGGCTACATGCACGCTCCGCAAAGGCTGTCTTGCATGCATGCATGCATGCGGTATATCCGACTGGGCCCGTGGCGCTCGTTTCGTTGGGTGCAGGTGCGGCAAGCGGCCAGCCAGTCTGCAGTCCGCGAGCGGTGGACCGACCCAGGCCAATCCGCCTGAGCACATCGTCCTACCTGTCCTCTGTCTTATTCTTTCATGCTGCTGCTGCTACAAACGCTGCTGAAGCACCCGCAGCCCATCAGCCAGCACAACCATACGCCTGGCTGCGGCACGGGCTCCATGCTGATACTAATGACTCATACAGCAATTCACCCGCACTGCAATTTTGATGCTCTCACTGTTCCCTGCACTTGGCTCCCTACTGCGTGATGAAGACAGTGCACCACGCTGGCCACGTCGTGCATCCAAGGGCAGCAGGCGATTTTAACGGAGCATCTCTCCATCTGTACAAACTGCGATAGCATTTCCTAGCCCAGTGTAAACACTGGCATCTCTCCTAACCTAGTGAACACCTAGAAAATTGCTGGCTGGCACAGCTAGTAGGGCTACAGTGGCTGCTTGAGCCCGCTACACCTGCATGGGAACATCCCGCTGCTGCTGCTCCGCTGGTGGCTGGTGCTCGGCATCGTCATCCAGCGGCTGCACGAGCTGCGGGGCATGCGCGGGGGGGGGGGGGGATGACTGCAGAGATCAGCCATCATACAAGAGCCTCAAACCTGTGTGCTGGGCACAGCAAACACCCGTCCAGCATGGGGGCTGCCTCCCAGGCCTGCCACCAGGCTGTTGATACCATCACACCTTCATGGCGGTGTCAATCCGCTGCTGCAGCTGCTGGAAGCGCTGCAGAAGCTCTGCTTCCTCTGCTTCTGCCGCCGCGCTGCTGCTGGCTACCTGCGAATACGCAGGCAGGCGTCCGTTGGGGAGCTGGGACCCAGCCGAACTGGCAGCCCCAGCGAGCCCCCTGGTGGGCGACAGGTTGCCACACAAACCAACATGCGCAGTGCCTGCCACGCTGCCGGACCCACCCCCCCATTCACTCGCTGCTGGAACCCGTCTCACCTCTGCGTTCCGGCCCGCCACGTCATTCAGCAGCGCATTGCGCTTGAGCTCCGCCACCACCCCCAGCAGCGCGTGGCAGGCTTGCAGCATCTTCTCCGCGAACACCTCCATCACCTCTCCCGGTACTCGCCCCTGCACAACAGCAGGCGTGCGGGCGGCGAGGAGGTGGCGGCGGGGAGTGTCGGGACGGCAGCGGTGGAGAGCCCTGTCGCCCAGCGCTGGAGATGCCACCGGCTGTCCTTGACGAGCATCATCCCAGCTCGCCGGCTGCCCTGAACTCAGTTGGCAGGCCCTGGCGGGCACCCCGCACCAACTGCGCACCTGCCTAGCCCCCGCATCGCCGGATTCATCTGGTAGCCTGGCCGATCGCAACAGGTTGGCAAAGTTGTCCAGCAACTGCTGATACTCGCTGCGGATGCGGTCTTTCAGGGAGGCTGTCGCCATTGCTGCGTCCTGTGCCACCCTGTGCTGCCTGTCGATGCGAGGAACGGCAAAGGTGTCACGAGGGCTGCACACAAAGGGCTGGGCCTGCATGGCGCCACCTCCCGCCTGCCGCCACATGGCAAGTGCCGACATGGGCGATCCCGCAAGAGCGTGTTGTATGGTTGTTGCATGGCCAGTTTCCTGACATGAAAGGGGATGGATGGAACATGTTTGGCAAGCAGGACGGGATGAAGTGCGCCTCCAAAGGCAGCAAACAAGAGAGAGTTGGGAAAGGGATTATGAAAGAGGATTGCATGCATGAAGTGAGCGAGGGAAAAGAGCAACAGCGGTGTGCAACCGTCAAGCTTTGGATGAAAAGGTGAAATTCAGACAGCAATTTGAGCTGAGGCCGCACAAAGTGCCGAAGAAACAACGGCCGACAGATGGACAGGAACTTAGTAGGGATCAAGTGGTCACGCAGGGCGAGGGGGCCGTCCCGGCACGCTGCTGCTGGAATTAGAAAAGGCGCTGGTCATGACGCTGCGGCTGTCGTTGGCGGCAGGCGCGGGTGCAGGCTGGTCCAGCTGCTGCCGCTGCTGCCGCAGCATGGCCGCCTGCCGCTGCTGCAACATGGCCCTCATGGCATTGTAGGCAGCGCCGCTGTTGGAGCTGCGCACCACCCGAGGCTCCTCTGCATCAGCCGTCGAAGCAGCAGCAGCCGCAACCGCAGCAGCAGCACGGGCTCTCCGCATCTCGGCATCCAGCATCGCCCTGCACGCCGACGGGCCATTGTGCGTCATCACTTGGCACCAGGAGTGGCCTTGCCCGCCATGAGGCCCACCATATAGCCCAGCGACCCTACGGCAGCTCTCAAGCATCTCATCTCTATGTCCACCTGCAGCCCCGCTAGAGCAGCAGCCAGCAGCAGGCACACGCACCTCAGCCGCTCTGCAATCGTATCGAACTGGGGGCGGCCTTCGGGGTCTGTGCAGCGGCAGGCGTGCATCAGCTCCACATACTGCTGCAGGCCGACGAATGGGCCCGCCCGCAGTTCCTCCACCGGAGGCGCCTGCAGGCTGGCACCGCCTTCGCGCTGGACGATGGAGATGATCTGCAGGGCGGCAAATTGGTGAGGCAGAAGGTGTGTTGGGGAAATGGGGAGATACACGGGGACACCTGGCATCTGCATGGTTGGTGCAGCGCCATGAGCTGGCCCCGACAGGTTGGGTCAGGCACCTGGTAGGTGTTAAGATCTGTGAACGGAAGCTGCCACGTCAGCAACTGCATGGAGCAGACAGATCCGAGGCATTAGGAGCCGCCTGGGGGGAGGGGCGTGGCTTGAAGCCCCCTCCTCAGACGCAAGCGTGTGAAATGCTGGCAAGCAGCAAAGCACAGAGGCGAGGAGCGGGACAGCTCCGTGGCTGGCAGCAAAAACGTGCACCCACCTCCCACATCACTGTGCCAAAGGCCCACACATCTGCAGGCAGGTGGCCTGGCGTGCCGGCCATCACTTCCGGCGCTAGCCACCTGCAGCAGTGGGCAGCGTTGGGGGCCTGGTAAGACCTGCGCTCTCGCGCCTACCCGCGTGCCCGCCCGACTTCCTGCCTGCCCGGCTTCTGGCCGGCTTTTGCCCGCCTGCCTGGCTTCCGCCCTGCACCGCTCCCTCACCGGGGGTTGGTCATCACAACCGTGCTGGCAGCCTTGTTGCGCTCCACTGACCGCGACAGGTTGAAGTCAGCCACCTTGACCTGCCAGTTCCTGTCCACCAGCAGGTTGGCCGACTTGAGGTCGCGGTGTGCGATGGGCGGCTCGCGGGTGTGCAGGTACAGCATGCCGGTGGCCGCGTCATGGATCATGCCCAGAAGGCGCACCCAGCTCAGCTGCTCCGCAACCTGCGTCGGTCGCAGCGGGCGCGACGGCGCGGACGAGCGTGGGCGGTGCAGGTTCCACGTCAGGGGCCGAGCTGCACAGCACGGCGCACACCACAGCGCAGCGCAGCGCGAGCCCGACGGCCCGTCCTACCTGCGGGCTGGCACAACCCAAGGTCAGCAGCACGTCCAGGGAGCGCTTCTGGCAGTACTCCATCACAAGCGAGGGAGGGCTCTCACAGGCGCCCAAGTAGAGGCAGACTGCAGGAGAGGGAGCATCCGAGTGGCAGGTTGTGTTCTCTCAGGGATGCATGTGCTGGGTTGGACCGCAGCCAAGCAGCAGGCTGGGGCAGCAAGCATAGGTGGCCCAGAACACTGTGGCGCAGCCCAGCGGCAGGAGCCATGGCAGCGCCAGCCGACCCCCAGCAGCGGCGGCGTACCGTTGGGGTGCCGCAGCTGGCTCATCAGCAACGCCTCGCGCTTCAGATCGCTGTGTTCTGTCCCTCCAGAGGCCGCCCCCTCGGCGCTGCTGCTGCTGGCGTCGGTGGTCGCCGCGATTGACTGCCTGGAGCCAAAAATCTTAACCGCCACCACTGCACCATAGTAGCGGGCGCGCCACACCTGCCCAAATGAACCCTCCCCCACGCACTCGATGAGCTGGATGTCCTTTGGGGCCACTGCACCGGCACCGGCACAGCCACACAGTGCACGTTGGCAGGGCGGGCACATGCGTGGCGTGGAGAGGCGGCAGGACAGGCAGGCAGCAGACAGGTGGTTGCTGACAGAGGGCTCATGTGTGCAGCCTAGTCCCTGGGGAGGCAAAAAGGGTGGTGGAGCAGCCTCTCACCATCAACCAGGCCCGGCGGCAGCCTGGTGAGGTCCCGCTCAGCGTCCAGGCTGCCGCTGCCGGCAGTGGCGGCTCGCGGGAAGAGGGAGGCATTCTGCTCTGCACCGCTGGCCTGGCTGCTTGCACTTGCCAGATCCTTGTTGCTCCGGCTCCGTCGCAGCTGCGCCGGCAGTGGCGGCGGCAAGGTGGCGGTGAGGCGCAGCTGGGCCTGCACGTGCATGCATGTGCTGCTCTGCCAGCAGCAGGCTTGCGCCCGCTGCCCGACCACACTGCTGCTGCCGCCTCCAAGCATGGCCAGCTGTGCTCGCTCACCGTCGCTCTGGCAAACTCTCCCATCATCTCCCACTCACTGCTCCTTCGAGGGCCGCGCCCAGAGGGCGGCGGCGGGGCGCCGCCGGCCCCCACCAGCGGCACGTCGCTCGCCGCGACGGCAGCAGCCGCGGCAAACGCCGAGACCGGCACGCTGCCGCTGCCTGTGTGTGACGACGGCGGCGGGGGGGTGGAACCTGGCAGGCTGCTGATGCTGCTGCTGCCGTCGCCACTCGCGCGCTGCTTCTCGTCAGGCGGCAGGCTGCCGACAACATCCTTGCCGCTCAGCGCCGCCGCCACGCTGAGCTGTCTGGCGATGTACTGCCGCCGCCAGCGCGTGTACCGCACAGCCAGGATGGCGGCACACAGCACCAGCACGGCACCCGCCAGCGCGCCCACCACGATGCCAGCCACCTCGCCGCCGCTGCTGCTGCCGCCGCTGCTGCTCTCGCTGGCCGTCCCGTCGGTGGCAGCCCCAGCGCTGCCGGTAGGTTCAAACCACTCACTATCATCCACCAAGTCTGGCGGCAGAGCCAGGGCCACCTGGATGTCACACAGGGTGATGTGCACCAGCGCAGAGGAGGTCGGAATGTTGAGCGCTATGTAGCGGCCCGTGGCGTTGCAGGCGCCCACAGCCCAGCTGCCCGGCTGCAGCGCCAGGTCAGCGCCGCATTTCGGGTGATCCGTGGGCGAGTCGTCGGCGTGCGGCGAGACGTGCACGCTGGCCGTCAGGCCCGGAGGGGTGGCGCTGCCGACGGCCACCGCTATCGCCCCCACAGGCGCCATATAGCCCAGATCAACAAACACCCAGGCTGCAGCAGCAGGAGCGCGGGGGGCAGCAAGGGACAGGGCATGAGGAGACGGCGCAAGGCACAGGGCGACGGGGTGAAAGTTGGTTGAACCAGCTGCAGGCATACGTGGGGGGTGGGAGAGCGCTCCCAGGGGGGCAATGAGCCCTCCCAGCCAGTGCGCGCTGCTGCCCCGCCTGCCTCGCCTGTGGTGGGGTTGTCTGGGGAGCCGGCATCCGCCTGAACCGCCACGCAGGTGGAGGCATTATTGTCCACCAGTGACTGAAGCGTGATGCTGGCGCCGCCGCGGTTGTTGCTGAGCGAGGAGGCCGACAACGGCTTGTTGACTGCAGCGTTGGTTTCTGCATGTGGTGCGCAGGCAGGCAGGTGGGCAGGCAGGCAGGCGGGCAACAGTCGATGTGCAGAGAGCAGGGCAAACTGTGCAGCGAGCAGGCCGCACCGCACGGCAGCAGCACCAAGGGAACCCACCCACCGTAGCTGTACACTTGAACATCGGCCAGGCTCATCTGGCCCTGCAGTAAAGGAGGGGCCAGGTAACGCAGTAAGGCCCAACCGCAGGGCGGCGGATGCTTGGTGCCGGCTGAAGCAGGGAGCAAGACTGGGTTGCAAGGCAGGTGAGGGAGGCTCTTGCCACGCGCCGGCGAGGGACAGGACAGCAGCACGGGCTTGCCTCGCTCGCCATCCCGGTGTAGACAACCACATAGCGCCCTGCCGTGGCGTTGGCCGCAATGCTCAGCTGGGCCCCCGGCTGAACGTCCAGCCCAGACTGCAGCATCGGTATAAGGAGGGCGCACACGCTGTCTGTAATGCCCTGCCATTGCCAGAGGCGCCAATTTCATGCAAAAAAAACAGGAGGTTGTTGCGGCAGCCAGCGCTGCGGAGGAGACCAAGAGCTGCGGCACCATGCTCACCGCCACCAAGGTGTTGCCAAACACGGAGCTGCTGTTAGAGCCGACGTACAAGGAGGCATTCTTGATGCCGCCGCTGCCGGCAGTCAGAAACACGCTGACAACCTGCAGGCAGGCGGGGAGGTGGGGTGGCGGGGGGACATCCTTGGAGTGTGTGGATGTGGGGGTCAGGTCACCACGGCACAGAAGCTGGGCGCACAGAAGCGAGAGACACGGGGCCTTGGGGAGCGAGGGCCGCAGCTTCTCCGCACCTGGAAGGGGGCCAGCATGTCCACAAACCAATACACCGGCTCGACGAGAGCAGTGTCGCCGGCAGCCGCGGGCGCCAGAGAGCCAGTGTATGGGCCAAGCTGTGGCTGGGTCTGGTTGGGCGGCCTGCGAGAGGAGGTGCCCCAGGTGAGACAACGCTTGCTGGCACTTGCTGGCAGAGAGCACAAGGGAGTGTCAAGCTTGCAGCCGGCGGCGCGCTGCCTCTCCGGGTGGCCAGCACCGGCAGTTGAGGGTTCAGCTGCGTGGGCCCACCTGTCCGGCCAGTTCAGCACAACCTGGGCCGCAGCCATGGCGCCAGCCAGCCCCTCAGTCCCCGCCAGCTGGTTCCCGCCAGCAAACTGCAAGGCGTTGTGAGCAGGTGCATGCTGATAAGTGCAGGCATGCCCCTATGGCAGGCACTGCAACTGCAGAGCAAGGCTGCGTCGCCCACCATGCCAAACGCCACGTTGCCGCCCATGTAAGGCATGTGCGGCCCGGGGCCCTTGTCGGTTGGGTAGCATGGCAGCGACAGGTTCTGCCCATTCTTCATTGCGCTCAGCCCCGGGTTCAGCAGCAGCAGGTCAGAGATGCTGCACGCAGGAGGCGACAGGGCGGGGTCCGGTGTGAAGGGAAGGATTGTGTGTGCATGCACGTCTTCTTGCATGCACAGTGGTGGTGATGTTTCTGGGCACTTGAGCATCCAAGCGATGCACCCTCACCTCATATTGTACACGTGGGCAACGTCGTAAGCACCAGTTTGGATGCTGGGCGGCCAGTTCAGGCCGGCAGGCTCAATCCAAGGGGGGGCTTTGCCGAGCTGATCAGCTGCAGCCAGCATCCGGCGGCAAGCCACTGAGGCAATCAAATGCAGCATGGCAGTGCCGTGTGGCCATGGCAGCGGCTCGCAGGGCAAACTGCTGACTACCTGTGCATGGCGTCATGCACATGCCAAGCCAGTTGGTCAGGGTGACGCTCGTGCCCGGAGTGAACAGATCACGCTCAGTCAGCTGCAGCAGGGGCGTGGGTGGAGGGGGGTGAGGGCAGCTCATGCCACATCTGACAATCTGCATCAAAATGGGCCTTGATAGCTGCTAGCCTCCACCCGGCAACGAGGGCAATTGAAGAGTAGGCTTCGCAGGCAGCAAGGGGTCAGCACACCCACGCACAACGAGGCTGGTAGAGTCGCTACTGCTCTGCGCCGGCGCTGCTGCTGACGAGTATAGGCTCGGATCGAGCGGCGGCACAGGTCCTGCAGAAGAGAGCAAGTGTGGGTGGACAGCAGGGGTTGGGGGGGGCGAGGAGCTTCAGCGGTGCACAAGCTGTTTCAACTCACCACACAGGCGGGTGTTGCCAGGGCGTGGCTCCAGCGTAGCGAGGCGGGCAAAGGCACCATAAGTCCACTGTGGGACTGGAAGGAGGCCTGCAGCAAGGCACAAAGTAGCAAGCGACGAGTCGCATGCAGGTCGGTGCCAGTGACCAAAAACAGACCTCAGTGAACAACGTGGAAGCCCCCGAAGCACCCGGTCGCAGACCACCCACCGCTAAGGTTATTGCCCTGCAAGCGCAGCGTGTCCAGAGCCGGCAGGCCCATCCTGCCACCCCAGCTGGCTGGGAGGCTGCCTGTCAGCTCATTGTTGCTGACATCGAGTTGCTCCATGCTGCTGCTGCTCCAGGAGGGTGGCAGCGTGCCACTGAATGCATTGCCGGCGATGCTGATGCTGCGCGTGGCGAGCCCCACCAGCGCAGCGGGTAGGGCTCCTGCATAGGCACGTGGCAGAATGGGAAAGAGATGTCGAGAGGAGAAGGCAGGCACGGGGCATGGCCATGCACATACGGCAAGCTGCACAGGCAAGGAACCACCCTGAAACCAGCGAGCAGCAGCGCTGGCTTGCGCACCTTGCAGCAGGTTGCTGCTGAGTTTGGCGGTTCCCAGGCTGGGGAACCCAGCGGGCTGGAGCCACGCCGCGGGCACCGTGGAGCCCAGCTTGTTGGCTCGCAGGTCGAGCAGGGTGAGCGCGCGCAGCGCCGCCAGCTGCGGCGGCAGCGTGCCCTCCAGGCCAAGCCCACCCAGCCTCAGCTCCACCACCTCGCCATCCTCGCCGCATGTCACGCCCTTCCATGACTCGGTGCCGCCGCTGCCATCTCCGCCGCACGGGCTCGTGCCACGCTGCCACTCGGCCCCGGCCAACACCGCCGTAGCGGCGCCCCAGTTGCCTATCGCCGCAGGCAGCGCCAGGAGCGCCGCAACTGCGCATCAAGCGGGCGGGAGCCGGACGTCCAGCGTGAAGGAGGGCAACAGCAAAAGCAGCAAGTTGCGCAGTGCAATGGCCCGGCCGTGCGTTTGTGGGCAGTATCTCCACCCTCTGCCCCTGCGGGCCGTGCTGCTTGCCCTCCGAATACTGCAGGCCTGAGCGACCACTCGTATAGCACTGCGGCGGACCGCCTTGTGTGCCGGGTCCGGAATGGGGCTTACCGTCGCCAGTCTGTGTCAATCTACGAGACTCCCCATGGACCAGGAGTAGCAGAAGGATGGCCTGGAGCAGCGACACCGCCCTGGCAGGCCACATGGGCGGGGGGCTAGCGGCGGGAACGCCAGCAGCTGTGTCCTCCCGCTGACAGCATAATGCTGCGTATACGTGCGGGTGTTCTGCAGGCCGGGAGTCTTAGATGAAAGTGGTGGGGGCCAGCTCAGCAAGAGGTGCGAAAATCAAGCCTCATTTGCTACTCAAGCCTCATTTGCTACTCATTTGCTACGGCTCCCATGTTCGCCCTGGCCCCCACAGGTGGTGTGGGTCGGTCTCTTCTGCGGTGTGAGCCATTGCCATCCATATTGTTCAGCATTGATCAGCCGTGCCAGGCGCATACGATGATCTCTGGGCGGTGCGCCGTCGTCCTGGCACTGCTGTGGAGCACCAGCGACACGGCGGGCTCGCCCGCTACCACTCCCGCCCTGGCTCCCGCCCCGGCACCTCAGCTCGTTGCGGCAGCAGCCAAAGGCTGCCAGGAGTCGCAGGCACGGCCTTACATCCTGCCCAGATGTGTGGGAGGCGTAGGGCCAGCGAGCTGTTGGCCTTTTCCTTTTTTCCTGCTGGCCAGCCCTGCCGCGAGCAGAACTAGATCGTGCCAGAACAGTTACCCCATGCCGCCACCCGCGTCGCCACTCTGCCTCCCGCCGCTCCCATCCCCACCGCCGCTCTCCCGCCACTCCCTCCACCGCGTCCACCCGAGGACGCCAGCGCTTCTGGCCTTGTGGGGGCTTGGCCCCTTCAACACGTCTCATGTTGGACTCGGCCTGCGTCTGCCTGGCCCCCTCGCTCTGCTCCCGCTCCCCGCCGCGGCGCCGCCCTTGCCTGTCCCTGTCGAGGAGCCGCAGAGGACACTGAGTCGGTTTGTGAGCTGACGGTGTTGGACGCCGCAGAGGAGCAGACCGAATCGGTCAGTGACCTGGCGGCACCACTGCCGAAGTGAAGGCCCCGATGCCGCTGGTGCCGCCTGTTGGAGGCTTTGCCCCCGTAGCGGCGTTGTGTTTTGCCCCATGCTTGACACCACAGGGTCAAACCCATCAGCTGCGCTTGCCTCTTGTGTGCCGCAAGGCAGCATCAGGGCAGCCTGCACCCGCTTGGCACCGCTGACACCTGGTTCCCCGTCCCCAGCAAAAATAAAGCGCGTTGCCTGCTGTTGGAGTTCGGGAGCGGCATTGCGTCTCCCTAAATCTTGAACCGACTGTAACAGTACCCTCCCGCATTGCCCTCTGTGGCAGTTCCCAAGCTGCCACTATTGCGGCACTTGCGGGCGCCGTGGCCGCTGGCGCCGCCACAGCTGGCGCTCTCCTGTCAGCAGTCGGGCCGGCTGTCCAAGGGCTGGGTCGCTGAAACCCTCTGCGATCATGCATAACATCGGGAGGGCGGTTCTACATCCTGCTGCGCATGCGCTGCTCAGCTCACGTCAGACTTCACCGCAGGCAACTAATAAATAAACTCTCTGTCGGTACCTTCTTTCGAGTTATTCTGCGAAGATATTTTTATCCCCTCGCCGAGCAGTTCGGCCTCAACCGCGGGTGACAGTCACCATGGGCAGCTGGCTGATGCCAACCCTGGGGCGCTCGCTGGTGGCAGTCGCTGGGGTGGGCGTAGGTGGGCTGGTATTTACACAGAAACAAGCGCAATGGGGATGAGCCGCCGAGGTGGGGCAGCACACCAAGCGCCGCCCGAGCTCTTCCCCGCCCCCGCTGCAGGAGTGGTGGCCCAGCTTTGGCTCACGGGTGCCAGCCTGGAAGGAGAAAGTTACCGCGTCAGATGGCGGAATGCGCACTGGGACCAATTACGGATGGCTTGCCAGGTGCCAGCAGTGTTCACCCTGCCCTAGTTGCGGTTGCGCTGACTGGCTGGATGCCTGCCTGTTTGCTGCCAGTCACTGAGTCTTGCCAATCTGATGCTGTGTGCAGGCTGAAGGTCCGCAGTAGACTCACAAACAACAGTATAAAACTGTCAGCACTTGAACACATTGAGTAGATTCCTTCGAAGTAAGAATTCTTTCCCATGCAGCCCTATATTGTCATTCATTACATTCCCGCACCTTCAAGTGAACAAAAGCGCATGTGCTCGATTTCATGCACTTCATGCAAGCTGCCGCAGCTTGGCGGCCAGGTGACTGGCCTGCGCCTTGATGGCCGGCAGCTTCTCCCGCCCCTCTGCCGTGCCCAGCCGCGACAGCACCGCCACCCGCTCAGCCTCCGGCAGCGCCCTCCACAGCTGCTCCAGCAGCAGCTCGCTGGAGGGCAGGCAGGCGAGCACAGCAGGGGGCACAAGCGTGTCAATGCAGAGCGTTGCTTGCAAGAGGAGAAAGGCACAACCCTTGACCGCCGCCGTCTGTTCCCTAGCAGCCCCCGCCCGCTCCTCACCTGAGCTTGTAGCACTGCTCCCGCAGCTGCGCCACTTTGCCCTCCTCCGCCAGCCGCAGCGCAGCCTGCAGCAGCGCTGCCACGCCCTCCTGCTGCGGCACCAGCACCGTGGCCTGCCGCGCTGCTCCAGGCGCCGCCGCCGAGATGCGCGCCGCATGCTCCGCCACGCGGCACCCCGCCGCCACCGCCGCCATCTGGTCTGCCGCCTTGCCGGCGGCGCACAGCAGCGCCGCCAGCGATGCCACAGCCGCATCCGCATGCGCCTGCGCCGTGGCAGGGCCTGCCGTGGCAAAGGCGGCCCCCAGGCAGGCGGCCACCTGCGCCACCGGCACCGCCTTGCCAGGGTGCGCCTCCCCCTGCTGCTGCCCCTGGTGCTGCTGATCGGTCTCCATGGCACCGCCGCCTTGGGCAGCTTCCACGTAGCTGCCTGCCAGCTCCAGCATAAGCGGCGCTACCATGGGGTAAAATTCTCCCGCCTCTGCCGCACCCTCAGCCTCCCCAGCCGCCCCGCTCCCGCCAGCCACTACACCGCTGCCGCCACCAGCCACGCTGCTGCCACTGGCTGCCCCATCCGCACCGCCGCCACCAAACGCCAGCAGCACCACCTCCAGCTGCACCAGGGCTTCCTTGCGGTACGCTGCCCGCTTCTTGCCCGCCGCCTCCAGCAGCGCCGCCACCACGCGGCGGCGCTGGGGCGGCGCCAGCGAGGCGGCGCACGCCGCGCTCAGCGCGCCCGTCGCACCCAGCACCACCTCCTTGCCCTCCCAGATGCGCCCGGGCAGCTCCTGCTCGCCAGGAAAGCAGCCGGGAGGAACACATCAACACCAACACGCGAGAAAAGTTGCAATCCATCCTTCCACCCTCCCCAGCAGCAGCAGCCAGCAGCTGTCCCAACCTTCAGCAGAGCATCCAGCAGCGCGGGCGCGTGCGGCACCAGCGCATCCGCGCCAGCCTTGCAGATCTGGGCCGCCGCCGCCGCCGCCGCCTTCTTGCGGCTCCACTGCCCCGACTGCAGGCCGGACGTCACGAGCTGCAGGGCGGGGGGGAAGGGACAGGCAGGCAGGACAGGGCAAGGCCAACAGCCGCGTGAGCCACTGGGTCGATCATTGCACTTGTGACGCACACAAGGAATTGCAGCTGGCTCGGCAGGGCGAGCGCCCGACCCTGGCTGGCTCGGTCACTCGTCCTGGAAACTGCTGCTCGAGTTGAGGCAATGATTGCCTGCTGCCATCGTGCCCTCGCCTGGTTCAGCGAGCACGTACTGCCGCCTCACCTTCACAACCTCTGTCATGTGCAGGCGCAGGCCTGCGCCCGCGGACGCCGTGCTTTCCTCCCACACCTCGCGCCACACTGCCGCCACGTCAGCTTCCTCATCAAACTGCGCAGGCAAGGGGGCAGGCAGGACCACGCCGGATACGTAAGCTTTCTGCTGCGGCGGTGATGATTTGATCTTTGCGCCACCAAGGCACCCATGGGTGCGTCGCCAGCGTTTGGCCAGAGGGGCGGTCAGCACCTGAGCCATGTAGGCCGGGGGCGCTACCTCGCCGGCATGCGCCTCCAGCACATCAGAGGACTCGTGGCCCAGCTCCCGCAGCAGCAGACCTGCAGCGTCGGAAACGAGCGCAGAGAAGGAGGCAAGCGTGTGTGGCACGGTAGCAAGCAGATAAATACAAAACAGAAGCAGGTTGCCCGCGTCATCTCCGTGCTGCTGCCAGGCCCTCTTGTGCCGCAGATGGTTCAGCGGGCCGCTTACCTGCCACGTATCGATCGTCCCTGTCGGCGCCCTCCGCTGCCAAGCTAGCCAGCGCATCCGTCACAAAGCGGTTGACGCGGGCGGTCGGGGCGTGTCGGCAGAGCAGCGCTGCCGCGGCGGCATAGGCCTTGCGCACGGCGGGGCTGCGGTCTGAGCGGCAGGCCTCGGTCAGGGCCTGCAACGCACGGTTGTGGAGTAGGGGCAAGCTGGATGGTTCCGTGGGGCGTTACGCATGGGCAGCGCAGGACAAACACCAGCCACGGTTGCGCAACAACAGCCAGGCAACACAGGGCAGCCACCAGCGCAGGGCAGCCACAGCGCAGACAGCCGCCCATGCACGTCCGCATCACAGCGCAGACAGCCACCCTAAACCCACCTTTATGAGCTGGGAGGCCAGCGGCTGCATGTCGCCGCCCAGGCGCCGGGTGACCTGCGAGCGGGGAGAGGTGCTGGTGGTATGGTGAGCGTGTAGGTTTGGGGGCAGCATTGATTGGCAAGCAGGGCGCAGCCGCCGTGCCTGGCCAGGCAGCCATTCAACTCGGCTGCTTGACAGCCTTCCCTGCTGCTTGGCGCCGGCAGCAGCGCCCTACCTGCGTGATGAAGCGGCCTGCGCCGGCGCGGGTGTTGAGCCCCACTCCACGCCGCACCAGCGCCCCCAGCCGAGGCGCCAGCTCAGCCATGGTCGCCACGTCAGCATACCTGCCAGGCAAACAGCAGGAAGGGGGCGGGCGGGGGGCAGCACTTTGGCTGGGCATGCCTTGGTGACTGGTTGACAGCCGTACATGGGGCCAGCAAGCCCAGACAAGCCCGCCGCAAGGCACGTCCTCAATCGTGCTGAACCACGGACCACGGCCGCTGAAACCGTCCCCGCTGCTGGCCAGCCCACCTGGCGCACAGATCCAGCGTCTCTCCAGCAGGGCCGCCCTGCGCTGCCGCCACACGCGCCCCCTCCAGCCGCCCCGCATCCAGCCCCAGCCGCTCCGCATGCTGCTCGATGTAGTTGAGCCGGCTGTCCTCCAGGCCGCTGCGGGGCAGGCCGGTGTGGTGGTGGTGTGGGTGTGAGTTTTTGGGGGGGCACATTGGGGAACTATTCGGGGCGAGACTGATGCAACTGACGAGACTGATGCAACTGGCAGCAAGGCATTGCATGCCAACCCTTGGGCCATGCTGCCAACCTGCTCCGCAACCCCCTTTCTCCTCCCTGCCCCCAGGCGCCCACCTGAGGCTCTCCAGCATGGCCGGCACCAGCAGCGGCATGTGCGGGCGCAGCAGCTCGGGCCCCGCCGCCGCCGCCAGCTTGCAGGTGGTGTCCAGGGCCAGCGCCTGGACCTCAGGCACGGTGGAGGGCAGCCCTGCAAGTTCCGGGAGGCAGGGAGGCAAGCGGGCAGAGGCGGCAGCCCACGTGAGCGCAGAGTGGCTGGTGGAGCAGGCAGTGGGAAGGCCCAGGCCGGGCATGCCTGCCAGGCACCAGCAGCGAGTGGTTTTCAGAGCGGGCGGGCTGCCAGTCGGCCTCCCATCCAGCCTCACCTGTCTCCAGCATGAGGGGCAGCGCGACGCCCACCGCCTGCCGGCCTTCGCCAGCCGGCGTCAGCTCCACATCTGCCAGCCGCAGCGTCAAGCCTCGCACGCTCCTGCAGCCAACGTGTGGATTCACCATCATCCCTCAGCATGTTTGAAGACAGGATGCTTGCAGCAGGAAGAAGCAGCGGTAACAGAGTGTGGCCCACCTGGCCAGCGCAATGCCTGCCTGCCTCACGCTCTCCTTGATGTCATCCATCACCCTGCGCACAGCATAGCAGAGCAAACGGCTGGGCAGGGAGCAGCTCAGCGAGCAAGAACCAGCGCCAGCTGCCTACTTGTCTGCAAACACAGCTGCTTGTTGGCACGCACCACGCCCTGGCCCGACTCTGCCCCTGTCCCCCTGCACACCCCTGCCCTGCCTCACCTCAGGGTCATTACCCACAGCTGCTCAAAGTGCGGCTGCAGCTCGCCCCAGCGCCGCCCCTGCAGCAGGTCTCCCATGGCAAGCGCCGCCGCCTCCCGCACCCGCCACTGCCCGCCGCCCAGATCCACAAGCAGGGCACGCATGATGGCTGCAGGGGGCAGGGGGGCAGGGGACAGGATCGAGGATGAGGCTGGGAAGCAGTATAGCAATGCCACATGCCCTGTGTCAACACGCCAGTCCAACCACTCGACATGCCCCGACAACCTGCAGTCTGCCCCCATTGTTAATGATGCCACCGCTCGTTCACCCACCATCAAAGTTCTGGGTGACAGAGGCCTTGGGGTCATCCAGCAGCGCGTGCCAGATGTGGGACATGGCGTCCCGCACCTGCTGGTGCAGAAAGGGTAGTGCAGGGGAAGGTTGGCCAGAGCGGGGCGGGCGCAGGGCGGGCCCAGCGGGCGCTCAGCTGTCGCTGCCCGTGCAGGCGATGGTGTCAGGATACTCGGGGGTTATGGCAGTATGCTCTGGAGTATCCCCGGAATGGTCCTGCTGGGCTCGCACCTTGCCATTGGGGTCGTACAGGTATCGGTAGAGGCGCGGGATGATGCGCACGATGTGGGGGCCCAGCTGCTCGCCTGCCAGCTTGGCGATGGAGGCAAAGCTGCACAGGGGCAAGGGTTGAGGCAGAGGGTAGAGGGTCGGGGAGCAGGTGTGGGCGTCGGCCGGGCGTGATTTGTGGATGGCAAGCCAGAGATGTCGGCGGCATGGGCCGTTACAATCAGGCACAGCTCAGCATGAATTGCCTCACCCGAAAGCTGCGCCGCGGCTGCTGTTCACCGCCGCCTGGTGGTTTGCCAGCTCCATGAAGCGGTACACTGCAGGGCGGGCAGGCCGTTCATAGCCGGGGACAGGCAGCGTTCAGTCTTAGGGACAATGCACGCCTGTCCCAGCTGCTAAGCTCCATGCTTGTGCCCAGGCACGCTGCTGCTGCCAGCCCTGGTGCACGCTGATGAATGGACTAGCCTTCCCCACCAGCGAGCCCAGCCAGCCCATCACGGCCCACTCACCCAGGTCTGGCTGCCCCAGCTCGGTGGCCAGAGAGCACAGCTCTTTGTAGGTGGTCAGCGTGCCGCCCCCGGGCACCGAACCCAGCTGCCCCGCCTCAAACAGCTCGCTGTCCTTGCTCAGCTTCACCGCCCGCCGCTTCTGGGGCGCGCCTACAGGTGGTTCGGGGACACAGCGGAGGAGGAAGCGTGCTGGGCACGGTAAAGAGGGCCACAGCGGCGCCGCTGTCATCCAGCCAGCCAGGTTCTCCGCCTCCTGCCGACCACACACTTTCGCACCCATCCATACACATACCGCTGAGCGTGCCAATTAGGGAGTCGAGCAGGGCCTTGCGGGTGCCCTCACCAGCCATGTCGTACACAGCAGCCAGCCCACGGCTTGCCATCTCCTGTGGGGAGGGAAGAGCATGGGGTGTGGTGCTGGGAAGCGGCCGAGCAAGAAAGCACTTTGAGTAAGCAAACACTTCAACGGGCACACTGCCACCGACACGTTCCCAGCCCCCCTCCAGCCTAACCCCACCTGCGTGAGCTCGTTCTGGTCGCCCAGCAGCGAGCTGAGCGCCTGCTGCACATCTGGCAGCAGCGGCAGCAGGCGCGGGTGGCGCCCGCAGTACAGCAGCAGAGACACCAGCCACACGGCGCCCGCGCACCGGACCTGCGGGCAGGGAGGAACAGGCAAGTACGATATACTGTGTTGCCGGGGGCGCTGCTGGCTGCTGCGCACCATGCAAGGAGCGCAGAGGAGCAGCAGGTCGAAGCAGAGGTGCATGGTCATGGACGCACCTCCACACGCGAGTTGAGCAAGCACTCATCCATCACAGCGCCCAGAATCTGCTGCTGCGCGGCCGCCAGCGCCACACTGGTGCCTGGCGCGTCACCGCCCGCGGTCGCGCCATCTCCCTCCACCTCCATAGCTGAGGGCTGGGCTTGATCTTGTGCCGCCCGCCCCTGCCCTGGCTGTTGTTGCTGTTTCCAGGCTGCTGCCAGCGAGGTGAAAGGAGTATGCAGGATGTCGTCAGGAGTGACTTGCACGCCTGCAACACGACGAGGTGACAAAGAGCGCAAGCAGCAGCTGTCAGAGACACGCTCCTAGCAGCCAACCCCATCACCAGCAGCAACAGCAAGAAATGCTTACCTCCAAAGCAGAAACAGAGCGCCTCCCCCGCCGCGAACAAGACCTCCTCATTCTTGCTGGTCCTCAGCGCCAGCAGCGCTGACACAGACGGCTCCAGCAGGCTGCCAACAGCGGAACCGCCGGCGCTGCTGCTGCTGTCAGCGGCAGCAGAGGCGGTGGCATCTGCTGCCTCCTTGTCGACATCGCCGCCTGGGGGTGAGCCAGCGGGAGCCGTGGCTGCCACCGGGGCTGCGGCATGAGCCCAGCAGAGGTATCCCAGAGCTGCTGCGGCCTTCTTGGCAATCTTAGGGTCCTTGTCTGCTAGCAGTGTGGCAGTCTCGGCAGCCGCCCCAGCGGCGTGTGGCAGGGCAGGCAGCAGCAGCCTGGCTGGCTCTGTGCCCTCGCTGGTGCCAGCTGCCGCCAGCGGCAGGCCGGCGAGGGCCAGCGCCAGGGCAGCGCCTGCGCGCAAGCCGCTGGTGCCAGCGGTGGTGGAGGCCGCCGCGGGAGCGGCGGCCGCGGGGGCCTGCAGCAGTTGGCGCAGCTGCTGCAGCAGCGACAGCAGCAGTTCCTGCGGCACTGGAGGTGTGCCTGCAAACAGGGGGGGACCACAGCGGGGGCAGTGAGAGAAACAACAAACATGCCTGCCAGCAGCCAGCAGCGAGGCAGCTGGTACGCTGTTGGTTGCAGCAGCGATGGTAAGAGGCTCTCCGACTTGCCTTTGAGGAGGTGCGCCGCCACGTAACCCGCGCCCGCCGCCGCCCCCTCCACCTGCTCCTGCTTGGCGTGCTTGGCGCCGTCGGCGCCGCCCACGCGCAGCGTGCTCAGCAGCGCATCGCACAGCGCCGACACACGCGCCGTTGGGCTGCCGCCCTGGCTGGGCACCTCCTGGCCGGGCTGCTGCGCGGCTGGGCCCTTGGGGGGCGCTCCCAAGTGCGGCACCAGCATTCCCAGCAGCTGCGCCGCAGCCTGCCGGGCTCCAGCATCCACGTGGCCCAACAGGTGCAGCAGCAGCTGCTGGCGAGGGGCATCGGCGGCAAAGGCAGCCGCAAAGGCGCCCTGCTGCGCCGCTGCCACCGCCAGCATGGCGCCCAGCGCTGCGGCGTGCAGCTCGCTGGGGGCTGCCGCCAGCAGAGCATTCTCCAGCAGCAGCAGGTAGCTGGCTGCCGAATCGGGAGCCATGCCGCCGCTGCTGCCAGCGGCGGTGGTGCCTGCCGCCTGGCGCCGGCAGGATTCTAGGAAAGAAATGGCGGCCAGGAAGGCCTGCAGGCGGCAGCGGCAACAGGGGCTCAGCGCGACAGGAGAGCAGCGAAGCGGCATACGTGCGCATAGGAAAGCAGCATCGGGGCCCACGTCCCTGACAGCTGCTTGACCTCACCCTTTGAGGCAGGGCCAGCGAACTGCCCTCGGCAGGCCGCCGCCCCAGTGCGGGCACCTGCTGCTGCAGGTACTGCAGCACCCCGGCGAAATCTGGATAGGCAGGGAGGCTGGCGCCGCCACCGCTCCTGCTGCTGGCGGTGCTGCCGCCGCTGGCGCCGCCGCTAGCAAACTTGAGAGGGTGCAGGCCCTCGGCCGCTGCCTCGGCAATCTGGAAGCGAGGGTCGGCTGCCGCGAGGATGCACAGGTAGCGTGCAGGGATGTGGGCGAATGGGAACAGCTTGATGGCCCACTGCAGCATAGCGGGTTGGGGATGGAGCAGCGGCGGCATGGGACAGGGTCAGCGGGCACCGATGGGGCCTGAACCCTCCCTGTCTTGACCACCGTCTGCGCCTGTTGGCCACCAGCAGCTGGGGCCGCCTCACCTGCAGTGCCGCCATGCGGACCGCCTCTGGCTGCTGCTGCCCCACAGACTCGAGCAGCAGCTGCTGCAGCGCAGCCGCCGTCTCGCCCTTGGCGTCCCTGCACAGCGAGCGAGCAGGCACCCAGGGCTGTGAGAGTCGGATTGCGAGTGGGCTGTTGGCATGTTTGAAGAAAGCAGTGGGTACTGCGCACCTGAACGCAGATGCCAGGCTGGCCGTCGCCTCCTGCACCGCCGCCCGCACTCCAGGCGGCTCTGTGGCCAGGGCGGCAAAGAACCTGCGGCGGCAGCAGGCACCAGGCGGGCTTGCCACAGCTGGAACTGAAAGCGAGTACCAAGTGCCAGCCAGAGGTGGAAACCCTCGTGAAAAGCCCCCGTTGCACACCTGGCTGCAATGTCGGTCCTGCCGGCAAAGGCCTGAGGCTGGCGCTGTGCCAGCTGGCCCACTGCCTGATAGGTGAAGCCACGCA
Source organism: Chlorella variabilis (assembly GCF_000147415.1). Lineage (NCBI taxonomy): Eukaryota > Viridiplantae > Chlorophyta > Trebouxiophyceae > Chlorellales > Chlorellaceae > Chlorella > Chlorella variabilis. The sequence continues at coordinate 780,886 of NW_005435067.1, forward strand.
GCGTGAGTGCCGTGCTGTCGCCACTTCGTGTGCTGCCTGCAAGCGCAGGCAGCAGCGGGATGCAGCAGCAGCGGTTGCAGCCTGGCTGCCTCCAGGCCTGCAAACCAGCTATGAAAACAAGCCAGATTAGCAGCGGCGCTCATAACGTCCCTTGAGCAGCAGAAGGACGCCTACCGTCGTCCAGCAGCTGGAGGAGGCTGTCCAGTATCGATGCTGCTGCCGGCGCCAGCTGCTGCGGCGCCGCGTGCTTGAACACCCACACAGCAAACTCCATGCCCAGCTGGCGCAGGCGCGGCGTGGTCTGCCGGCCGTACAGGCACACCGTGACCGTCTGCAGGGAGGTTCTGCAACAGAAACTCAGCTTGGGGATTGTTCAGGCAGGCTTTCGTTGCAGGACCTTGCAGGTGGAAAGCTTGGGGGGGAAGGGGGGGGCGCCTGCGGCATTCACCGTGAGGGAGTGGGGGAAGCAGCTGGCAGCGGCGACGCTCTTGCAGAAGATGGAGAGCAGGCGGGCACGCAGCGCCACGCCTGCGGGTGGGCGGCGCTCCTGCACGCAGCCAGCGCGGGGATCGCGCATGGGATGTCGAGGGACATCGAGGGAAAGGAGGACTCGTCAATGGGATCCTCGGAGTTGGGATCCTCGGGACTTGGATGAGAATGCGTCCCCACACAGCAGGCAGCAGCCACACTTGCCTGTTCTGGCAGGGCAGCGTCATCGGCGGTACCATGAAAGAGCTCAAACAGCGGCTCCACCACACTGTCAGCCTCCAGGTTCACTGCACTCAAAAGGCCATAGGGCATACAAGTTATGGTAGCAGCGTGCTGAAGCCAAGAACGTGCCAAAAAGGTGCGGCAGTGGCAGCTATATTGCACGCCGTGTGCCTACAGCGCAGCATCAGCTGCCAGGCCAGGGAACGCAGTTAGTCTCACCTGTCGGCTTGTGAGCGTCGATGCCGCACCGCTTCTTCAGTAGCTCATCGCCACGACGGGACACCTGGCACAGGGCAGGGGCGGAACGGGGGCATGGGTGTGCTTTTGGCATCAACACAATTGGCCAGATGCGGTAAGCTGCATGCAGAATCAAGAGCAGAATCAGAAGTGGAGATAAAATCGCACAGAACATGGGTAGCCTGCATCGCTAGCGCGGTACAGTAGCAGTGCAGCAGTACCACCTGCTCATTGGGGTCGCAGGCGGCTGCCAGGTAGACTTGCAGCACCTCTGTCGGGTCCATGCCGGCAGCCGCCGAGAAGTTGAGGAAGCCCAGCTTCTGGCGAACCAGTACCTCCCCTGGAACAGCGACGCGGCAGCACATCAACCAGCGAGCAGATGAGGCACAGCACCAACGCGAAGGAGCACACAGTGGATGTGGTGCGAGCCACCACCCAGAGGCGCGCTCTCACAAGCCACCCTGGTGCCCGACTCGAAGCTTGAAAGGGCGAGCGAACGCAGAAACGTGCAGTGCCTGCTGCACACGGTGCAAGGCGTACAGCCCACACCTGTGGGCGCTGCCTTGCCCTCCACCGCAGCCACGTCCTGGCGGCTCATGCCGGGCGGCAGCCCCGCCACGGCTGCTGCGGCAGCATCCACATCCATCGGCTGAGGCCCATTGCTGCTGCCCCCACCACCCGCTGCCGCCTGCGCTGCTGCCAGCGGGTTGGCAGGTCCCTTGGCTGAGGTGGGCTGGTACAGCATGAGCAGCAGCGCAAAGCGCAGGACCAGCCTCCTGTCAGCGGCGGCGGTGCCGCTGCCGCGGCCTGCCTCGGCTGGCCCCGCTTCGGACGGTGAGGGCTGCTGCAGAAAGGGGTAGGCTGCTGCGAAATCCTTCTCGCTGCCGCGGGCAAAGCTGTTGCCGGTGACTGCCATGTGCTCCCAGCACTGCACCGAAAGCAGGCAGGAGGAGCAGGAGGAAGTCAGAACTCAAGGCCCTCCTTCATCACACACTTTGCCTCGCACCAAACAAACCAAAATGTCGAGGGGGACCATGCCGGGCAAGCACAACCAGCTTTCACACCTGCGCCGCCATGCGCAGCAGCATGTCTTGGTGCTGCTGCGGGCAGCTGCTGATGCCGTTCAACAGCGCAGGCAGCTGCAGCAAGCCAGGGGTGGGACGACAAGTCAGGAGCAGGATGATGCAGGCTGGATGGGTGGGAAGCTGCGGAACGCACAGCCAACTTGCCTCTGCAAAGCGGTCTGCAGGGGGCGCCCGTGCCACCGCCTGCTCAAGGTAAACAATGGCAAAATTGCGGGCCATGGGCCCAGTGCCGGGGGCTGCAAGGGAGCAGCAGGAGGGAACAGAGCAGCCAGCTGGATGGCAGGTGGTGGCGGAAGGATGGGAGGAGGCTCCCATTCTGCCCACAAAGCCGCAGGCCTTCTCACAACCCATTCCACCACCGCCACAACGCACCTGCATACAGCACTGCAAGCTCGCGCAGCGGCAGCCTCAGTGCGGGCAGCGACCGGGTGCGCTTGTTGCAGTGCGACAGGATCTCCAGCACTTTCTTCTGCACCGCGGGGCTGGCGCCCGCCCCCAGCTTGCCAATGACGATTGGCAGCAGCTTGGAGAGCACCTGCGGGCCGCGGGGTTGGCAGCGGCGGCGGATTGGCGCGAGCAGGGTGCGGCAACTCTATGGGTCAGTGCGACGAGGCATGCAGCATGCAGCCATCATAGCGCATGCGTTCCTTGTGCTGCCGGCCAGCAACAGCAGACGCCGGAAGGTGGCGGTTCAGGGCGGCGGCAGCGGCGGGCCTCGTTTCAGCCGGCGCTCCTTGCCTGCTCCAGCCGGTCATCTTCTGTGAGTCCCAGCCTCGTGAGGACCCTACTGAGGCCCTCTACCTCCTGATCGGCAGTGGTCATCACACCCAATGGCACCGCCGTGCCGCGCCGACGCGAGGGCACTCCCACAGTAACCTGCAAGACGATCAAAAGGAGTGAGAGAGGGACGCAGACTGCGGCGAGCCAGCTGGCGGCGGCGTGCTGCGCTGTGGGAAGGCGGAGGCGGCAGTGGTTTGCCAGCCGTCAAGGATTGGAACTGAGCCTGGCTGCCCTGCAGCCCATTTGAAGCTGGGGCCGATTCATTATGCCCAGGCGTGTAACAGATGCATGGCAGCAGGTCGAGCACGCCGGTGGAGGGGCGGGTCCAAAGCGGCTGGGCTGGCCATCTAGTCCCGACGTGCTGCTCAAGTGTCTCTTTACACAATGACGCTCACAACGGAGCTGCTGGCAACAGAAGCAGCGCCATCATCATCCACAGATATGGCCAGCAGCTTGGCCACCTGACATTCCGCAGCGGCCAGGATGGGACCCAGGCTGTTCCGCACAGGTGGGGGAATCGCCAGCCGAAACACACGCAGCAGCCAACAAAAGAGGAGGGCGAGTGTAAGAAGGACACCGCCGCCCGCGACTCCACACATGAGGGGCCCGGCAGCGTTTACCCCAGAGCATTCAGGTTTGCGTGCACCCCACACCAGCAGGAACACGCCGCCGCCAAGGCAGGCAGCATAGCAGGAGCTGTAAACGAAAGACGCGGCGACAGTTGCCAGCATGCCTTTGATATCTGGATCGTGACGGCCCAGCAGCACGGAGAGCAGGGCCAGGAGGCAGGGTCCGATGACGGGAAGGAGGAAGAACACGGCAAACCAGAAAAACAGGTCCAGAAACCGCCACAAGCGCCTGAGCCTGGAGCTGGGGGCGTGCTGCGCCTCGCGTAGGGCTGCCAAAATGCAGGCGATGACCACAGCGTGCGTCATCGCGGCGCCGGCGGTCGCCAGCGCAGCTCCTGGGAGCAGGAAGGCCCAGCAGATTGCCGGCATGGCGCAGCCTTTCTCCGATGGCGCAGCCTTTCTGCATGACAATTGCACGCCGATTGAGGCGTGCAATCCTAATCGGCTTGCAAATTGAGGCGGGCAGGGTTTGAGTGTGTTTCAATCACGGTAACGTGCAACCGGCGGCGACAGGGCGGAGTGCGCCACGCCCTGTCGCATACCTGCTACTACCGGCTTGTGCCCAGGTCCTGGCCGCTGCGGCCGTCAGGGTTCTTGCTGCACTCAGCAAACACGGCAACAGGGCAGTGCTCCAAGGGCTGCCCTTCCAAGGTTGGCGACAGCAGCGTTCATGCAGCAGCACTCGACAGGTTCAACGCCAGTTTGCTAGTATGAATGCAGATTGAAGAGAGCTCTAACTGGGAGTGTGGGCTTTGCCCTCCTGAGAAGGCTTCTCATGCAGGTGCCGCATGGTGGCGGCCGCGCACATTACACTGGAGCAGTGCTTTTGATCAGGGAGAATCAATTTTGAGGCCCATCAACAGGGTGCGCCCAGCCAACAACCCAGGGGCAGGCCACACAGCCTCTGTGCGGGGCGGCTGCTGATGGGGCGGGTGCGGCCACAGGTGGGCAGAGGGGCCGCCGCCGCCCCGCCTCAGAAACCCTCGAGCGGTGGGTTTGGTTGAAGGTCACCGAGAAAAAGCACGTGCACATCCTTGAATACACCCGTGTATAGGGAGGCCTCACCATACATGGTACCGCCCCGCATAAAGGGGCGCGCCGCCACCGCCGCTCTGCCAGTCACATATGGTCATGACCCAATCCTGCCTCCGCAACACCAGCTTGTATTGCCATTGCCGTTGCTTTTCCCAGCTCTACATCACAATATGCATTCCAGTTTGCCAGCCTCCACACTGCCACAGTCAGCCGGCCTGCTTTGCATGCTGCATTCCATTGTACAGAAAGCCTGTGCTGCATGCTTGCTCCAGTCCATATGTGGACTGTAGAATAAGCCCCTCGACGCCAGCAACTCTCCGTACTGTTGCCGAGTGCCTTGCGGCCCCTCCAGATCGCTTCCATCTGCGCATCTATAGTCAATTGAGATGAAGCTTCTGCTGCTGTCCCTGTTCCTGTTGCCGCTGGCGGCGGGGCAGCAGCCCGAGCCAAAGCCCGAGCCAGACTACTCCGACTACTCTAAACGAGTGGCTTGGGACCTCCACTCGCTAAAGCGGGCAGATCAGTGGAATAGAGAGATGGCGGCGCTGCTTGAAAAGGTGCGACTGGACGAGGATGGGTGGGCAGCCACGGCGGCGGCGGGTGGTGGCGGGACCCCTTTCCCCGCTCACGCGGGCAGCCCCCCTTGCCTCCTCCTCTCTTCCAGACGCTCACGCGGGCAGCCCCCCTTGCCTGTTCCTCTCTTCCAGAAAGACACTCCTGAGGGGCTGGCCGAGCTGCGCCTTCGGTTTGACGGCTGGGCGAAGGCATGGGGCAAGGTGTACCCGCCGATGTTCCGCTTGCAGCGGAGCGATCGGTTTATATTATGGCTGGATCGATTGAAGCAGGTAGTGAGCGAGAACCTGGCTGACTTCAGCTACTGGTCGGAGATGAACTTCTATGCAGACCGGTGGGTGGGTGCATTGGAGGAGATTGAGACCGTTGTTTAGCTCTTGGGGCCAACCAGTTGCATAGCCTGCTGGGCTGAAGTCAGCCCTCCTCCATACACCACCCCCCACCATGTCTTGCCAGCACCTATGCCGAGTTCGACGAAGAGTTCGATGGAGGCTTCAACCCAGAGCCAGACGCAATGGTGCTGGCGGCCGCCGCCACAGGGCGCACCACCCCGGTCAACGTTGCCAGCCTGAAGCTTGGGCGCCTGCCCCGCAAGGTCGACTGGGTGGCAGCTGGCAAGGTACGGTGGGAGTTGTGCCTGCGCTGCCACCTGGCAGCACCTTCTGTCAGCGGGCGGCACTTCCCCTTGTCCCAGGTGCCGCCTGCCTCGCTGCCTTGGTCACCGCCCGCCGCGAGGAGCGCTGCAGGTGCCGGCTGTGCGGCGCCAGGAGGAGCTAGACTGCTGGGCACACGCCGCAGCAGTGGTGATCGAGTCTGCATGGGCTATCCGCAACAACAAGAAGGCCTCCACCACCGTGAAGGCAGCCCGGGTGTCGGTGCAGCAGCTGACAGGTGAGGGAGCGTAGCCAAATGTGCCTGCGGGGCCCCCTTGGCGCAAAACCATTGGCCCGGTCCGGCAGCCTTTCGCATGCACCTGCCTCCTGGGGCCCTGCATGCATCAATGCAGGCAGCCAGCGGGTGGTGGCAAAGCATCCAGCCCCGCCGTGCCTTGCAGACTGCACCGGCCCGGCGGCCTCCTGCGCCGGCACCCGCTCCATGAAGTATGCTTTTGATATCTCCTACCAAATGGGCTCGGTGCCGGAGCGCACCTATCCCTACAAGGACTGCGCCCCGCAGCGCTGCCAGCGAGGGCTGGTGAGCAAGGTGCCCAGCGCGCGGCGCATCCGCCCCCCCAGGGCACCTGGAAGCCGCTCCATCCCCGCCTCCACAAACGTCACGGCCCTCATCGCGGTGGGTGGCTGCGTGGGTTGGGGACTGCTGGTTCTGCGCTGTGGGCTGTGCTGGGCTGTGCTGGGTACTGCGCTATGTGTTCACACGCCACTCACCCTGCTGGTGCCGTCACCTGCTGCAGGCCGTAGCCCGAGCCCCTGTGGCGTTTGCCGCTTGTGCATCGAACGAGGCCTTCCGCGATTACGCCGGCGGAGTGCTGGCCGCTCCCAAGGTCTGCAATTGTCAGTTAGATCATGTCATGGTGAGTGGCTGCGCTGCCGTACGGCGTGGCGGGCCAGCTGTTGGAGGCTGTTGTTGTGCCATCATCAACGTGAGCTGCCTCGTACCGCCTTGTTCTGCCCTTACCCCTGCCTCCATGCCCTCCTCCTCCTTCGCCGCAGGCCATTGTTGGCTACAACACCAAAGCCCCCGTGCCGTACTGGCTGGTCCAGAACTCGCGTGGGCCCTCTTGGGGGGCGGCCGGACGCATCAAGATCCGCATGGACGGGGCGGGCCCAGGCATGTGCAACATGTATCTGATGCCCCCAGAGGCCCTGCTGTGAGCTGCCCTGTAAGCTACCCCAGCTCGAGCGCTACAATTGTTCTAATGTACGACAGGATGGGGTGCCCGACCGCCTCCACAATGCGGCGCTGCAGCAGGGGGGCCAGAGAGCTATTGATCTAGAGCCAGTGCAGACCGAGCTCGACTCCCGCTGACACCTCACCCAAAGTAGCCTTCCATTACTTTACATCATTTGGGAGCTGTAAATGGTGTGCTTGGCAGATCCCTACTGGGGCCCGAGCCGGTGTGCCTCAAGTCACAGGTGGCGGCATGTTTTCGGCCGCGGACACTGGCGCATGCATGATTTTCATGTACATGTATAGCGGGCCTTCGGGCTGGAATGAAGTGTACTGAAGTGGCATTTTCAGAGCCTGGCGCCCTCGGGCCAGCAGCAGGTGACCGCAGGGCAGGCAGCCTCAGTGCATCACAGGAACTTGGGGCGATCCACCAGAGTGAACCCCTTGGAAACATACCTGCAGCAATCCCAGTGGGCACATGGGACAGGGATGTGCATGCATTTGATTGAGCGGGTTTGTGGGAGGGTTGCCACAGTTCGGACCTCACGCTGGCGCAAACAGCACAGAACAGGTGCAGTTGGGCTTTACTTGTCGTGGCGAGGGCCCATCCGCGGGTCTTCGTGCATCCAAAACATCTGGCCCTTGTCGGTGGTGGCGGGGTACTTGGTGCGCAGCATGTCGCCATCAAACCACGTGGCAGCAGCGCTCAAATCAAAATGATCCACAGCGTTCTGCACCAGCGCGGGTAAGGGGCATGGTGATGTTGTTGGCAGGCACAAGGAGCGAGGCATGGCAGGTGGGGCGCACAGCGAGCCCTGCCCAGCCGGCCAACAGTGCTGGGCGCGGCGTGGATGCGGTGGGCAGAGCTTGGCACGCAGATGGCCTTGCTCTCGCTCCTCTCCCAGCTTCCCTCCCTCCCGCTTCCGTCCCGGCCTGCCCTCCCGGCTTCCCTCCCTCACCTTGGCATCCTGCATGGTGATGATCTGCACCACCCGGCCCGTGCCAGGGTGCATAAAGTCGTGGACAGATATGATGGTGGGCTTCAGGGTGTTGTAGGCGCTGTGGTTGCCAGCGCCTGCCTTCCTGGCCAGGCCGGCCTTGTACTGAGCGGCGCTGGCGCTCTGGCCCTCCTCGCCGGAAGCTCCAAGCACGGCATACTGCCCGGTGGCGCCGCCACTCATGCCAAGCTGCCGCCGCCAGGCAGCATGAGCGAGTAGGGCTTGGCGGCCTCGCCAGACTTGGGGCGGGGGCGGTAGCCGGCGGGCAGCAGCACGCGCTGCCAGGCGGGCAGGGTGTTGAAGGGGGTGAAGATGTCGAGGTCTCCCTTGAAGGCGGCCACGGGGCCCAGGCTGGGCAGGTAGGCGTGCACCATGCTGCCGCCGGCGACCACGGCGCCCAGCGACTTGAGCGAGGCGGCCACCTGGTCGACGGGCAGGGAGAAGAGGTCAAAGACCTCGCGCAGGCGCGCGGCGCGCACAGCGTCCTGCAGGCGCGGGCCAGGAGGGCGCAGGCGGCGAGCGTGAGCCTCTGCATGGCAGGGTGCGGGCGGCTGCGGCGGGCGCGTGCTGCTGGCAGGCGGTTCTGCCAACGTCCCCTCCCCCGCCGCTGGTGGCAGAGATTGCCAGCAGGAGCATGCATGGCCACAATTGCCTGGCTGTCGCCCATCGAGACGGCCTTGGGGATGGGCTTGGTGGTGGCGGTGATCAGGAGTGCGTTGGGCAGGTCGGCCGTCTGGCCAGACAGCAGGCCCTCCTCCAGGCCCTTGTCCACTGAGCAGATGAAGGAGGCGTGTGTCACAGCCCTGCAGCAGGCGCGTAGGGAACGGGACAAGCGGTGCAGCCTGAATGGTGCGAGCGTGTAGCGTGTGTATGGCAATGCCGCCGCAGAATGGGTGCTGCTGTCATGAGTGCTTTGAATTCAAAAGGGCAAGCCAGGGTGCTGGGCGCGCCCGCTCGTGTTCCGTCCCAGAGGCGGCGCCGCTGCACCTGCGCCGACGCCACAGCCTGACGAGCAGGTAGACCAGGGCCGCCAGGGCGGCCACCAGCACGTGGATGGCGACCATCTCGTGTGCCTGCGGGCAGGCAGCGAAAACCCGGGTTTGCAAGCCAGAGGCCCGGGCCCCAATTCATCGGCGCTGCCAGAGGCGTGCGGAACCGCAGTGCCCGGCTTGTGGCAGAGGGCCGAGCGAGAGCTCTGCCCCGGCCTCCCTTGGGGGTTGGCTGGCAAGGGCACCTTTGTCGGCTTCGAATGCGGAGACTCTGTGAGTGCCGGCACTATGGCAGAATCGGCATGCAAGATGGGAAGAGCCTCCGTTCCTGCCCCCTCTGCCCTGCCTTTCCACCCCCTGTCGCCGCGGCGCCCAGCCGCCATGCAACCGCCCCTTCTCCCTCGCTTTTCAGTCGTCATCCCACAGTTGCAACAATGCAATGTACGAGCTGAGCTGCTCCGCAATCAATCAGGAGCTATAAGTAGCACGCAAAAGCAAGTGCCGGTGGCGGAGTGCCTTCTAGCGCGCGTCACGGGCCATGCTCCACAGTTTCTCCCTCGGCAGGCTAGCTCAGTAGGTGTACTCTGGTGAGTAGATGGGGTCCACGCTATGGTTCCACTCGCCATTGTACAGCCTCAACATTTGGTCCGCCTGCAGGCCCAGGCATGGCGCGGCGCACAACAGCCAAGATGGCTGTGACCAACGAGTGGCATGCATGCCGACGCCCCTCTCCAGCAATGTTTCAATTGATGCCCGCATGACAAGAACAGCTTCTGAAGGCCTTAACGTGGCGAACACAGAGCTTCTTAGCACCCACCGCCAGCGCCACCTACCTGCGTCTCGCCGCTCTCCGCAATCGCCTCTAGCTCCTTCAAAAACTTGGCCTCCTCCTTGCCTCGCCGCTCCAGCCCGCCCTTGCTAATGGCCAGCACCTGCACACCAAGGTGCCAGTCAGACATGAGCACACCCAGGTTGAGATGCAGCAAGGTTGGGGACAGGGAGCGAGCAGCATTGGGTAACAATGCCTGCGCCTGCTGGGGCTGACAATGCCAACCATTGTACCACCCCGCCAGAACCCCTGTTTCAGCTGCATAACTCTGCTTCCATTACAACACAAGCGCGCGCACCTGCTTTGCCAGGTCCTGCACCGTGCCGCCGCGGAAGGGGGTGCGCAGCGCGGAGCGCGGCACCTCGTCCCGCAGATACTCCCGCTCCTCGTGTGTCCAGTCCTCAATCAGTGCCGCCGCCTCCTCCTGCATAGAAGCAGCGATTGGGAGCAGGTGTGCAGCATGAAGTGACTGCTAGCTCCTTGAGGTCACACTTACAACACAGCAGCAAAAGCCGCAGTTCGAGTAGCGAAGCGCCTGCCAGGCACACGACTTGCGGCAGCCCAGCTCTCAGCGTGCCCCGGCCCAATGCGCACACACTACACGCCCACCTGTGCCTGCTGGTCGTAGAGGAGGCCCACCCAGAGGGCGGGCAGGCCACAGATGAGGCGCCAGGGCCCTCCATCCGCCCCCCGCATCTCTAGGAATCGCTTCAGCCGCACCTCCGGGAACACCGTGGTCAGGTGGGTCTCCCAGTCCTTGAGAGAGGGCAGCTCGCCTGTGGGGGAGTTGGGGCATGGGGCAGGTGAAGGTGGAGAGAAGAGCAAGGCAGAAGAGCAGCAAGACAGGCATCCACCCCAGCCGTCAAACCCGCCTCACCTGGCAGCCCAGGCAGCTTGCCGTGCATGAAGTCTCGGAAGGACTGCCCCGACACGTCGTGGTAGGTGCCGTTGCGGTACACAAAGTACATTGGTACATCCAGAACATACTCGACGTACCGCTCAAAACCAAACCCTTCCTCAAACACAAACGGCAGAGTGCCGCAGCTGCACATAGGATGGGAGGGGGAGTCGGGTCAGCACCTCGTATGGTGAACAGAAGAGAGCGGCCAAGTGGGCAGCGGGCTAATGCAGCCGCAAGAAACAGGCACATCCGGCGCCACGCCGGCTTCTCACCGGTCGGGGTCTGTGTCCGTCCACACGTGGCTGCGCCAGCTAAGGTAGCCCGTGGGCTTGCCCTCCTTGAAGGGTGAGTTGGCAAACAGCGCGGTGGCCACGGGCTGCAGGCATCGGAAAAAATGCAACAGGCATCAGAGCAGCGCCCTTGCTGCCTGGGACGGCAACATGCTTCTTGGCGCCTCCTGTGGGCCAGCCCTCCGGCCCCACGCCAGCCAGCCAGCCCCCACCTGCAGCGCCATGCCCACGCGCATCTTCTGGACCATGTCCGCCTCGCTCTCAAAGTCCAGGTTGACTTGGATGGTGCAGGAGCGGAACATCATGTCGCGGCCCAGGCTGCCGCGCGTGGGCATGTACTCCCGCATGATGGCATACCTGCAAGCGGCCCCAGTGGAACAACCCAAAACCACTGAATTTGCTTTGGAATCCTGTGCCACCCTTAGCGGCACGGGCATGAGGGAACAAGTCTGCCCCGCAGGCCGCCAAACCAGCGGGGGTGGGGGGCGGGGTTGATGAGGGGCGGGAGCTGGAGGCGGGATTGGGGGCAGTAGACAGGCAGCCGGCCCTTGAATCCAGGACCGGCACATCAGGACCGGAGCGATTGCGCACCTGGCCTTGGGCATCTTGGGCACGTCCTCGTACAGCCACTTGGGGTCAAAGCCCACCCCCAGGAATGCAATGCCCAGCTCCTCGCTGATGGACCGCACCTGCGGCAGCAAGCCAATGGCACAGGCTTGTTGCTGGCCTGTGTGGATCGTCCACTCCTCCATGTGCTGCGCTGCAGCAGGCCCCCACCAAGCAGTACCGCCTCACCTGGTACAGGTGGTTGTTGACCTCTGCACATGTCTTGTGCAGCGTGTCCACTGTGGCGCCGCTCAGCTCAAACTGGCCGCCGGGCTCCAGCGTCACGCTCTGCCCGTCCTGCGTCAGACCGATGATGTGCCCCTCCTCGACGATGGGCTGCCAGTTGAAGCGCTCCCCGATGCGCGTCAGCAGCGCCGCAATCTGCTCATACGTCAGCCGCCGCCCGTCCGCCACGTTGTACCCCAGCTTCTCGTGCTCGGTGCCTATCCTGCACTCGCAGCGGGGTGGGGCGCGCGTGGCGCAGGAGTGCAGGGGGCGGGCAGGTGAGCTGGTCAGCGCTCCCAGGCAGCTGCACTGCAAGGCTGAGTGCTACTTGGCCTCGGACGTACACAGTGTGTCAGCGACAGAAAACCCGCCACTGGCATCAGAGAGAGAAGAGAGTGAAGCTGAGCGGCGGTGCGCGGCCGGTAGCCTAGCCGCAACAGGCGCCCGTCCTGCCGCCTGCCCCCGCACCTCCATTGGTCCCTCGGCTTGCATCCTGACTCCAGGTATGCCACCAGATCGTCCTTGGTAAGCCGCTGCGTGGCTGGCTCGGCTGCCACCCCACGCACTGCCACCCGCCGCCGTTGCTTCAACTGCGTGCGCTGCCGTGTTGCCGGGGCAGCCACAGACACTGTGGCGGCCCTTGATGCGCACTGCATGGTCAGGGGCTGGGGAGCCTGCGGGCGCGAGGCTTGGTCACCGGCAAAGGGCGCATGCACGGCGGGGGGCTTGCTCAAAATAACACCAAAGCACCGGGATGGTGTTAGGGTGAACTGATCGAGGCCCTGATCGGCCCTTTGGTGAGCCCCCCTGTGAGCCCGCTGGCGTTGTCCAGCTGGCGGCGGCTGCGCTGCTGCTGCTCCAAAAGACAACCCAGGAGACTGCCTATCTTTTCGAAGCTCCCCTCCCTGCTGCAGCCTAGTAGGACTATCGCAGCCATGCAGGGGTCCCACCTATTGTGGTCGTTCTGTTTTTCACAATCGGTGAGGAGAAGGGATGTGTTCAAGCCACAGCGAGGGCTCGTGGGAATCAAATGACAACCACAATGAGCGGGCGGAGAGCGGGAGCTAAGGAGAGTGGGTGGAGGGCATGTAGAGCTGAGAGAGGGAAGGGCAGGGCGCTTAGGATAGGGGAATTAGTGTACAGCAGGAAGGAGGCGCGCCACAATGAGCGTCGCGCAGACTAAAACTTTGCTGGCGCTGCCAACGTGCCGGGGCGGCGTGCACGACAGATACACAAAAAGGGCTATCTGAGGCACGGCGCACATGCGTCATTCGTTGGGGGTGCTTCAGTTTGCTCTCGTCAGCGTTTAGCATCAGGCTGGGCACTGGGCCCTGCCAGTATGAGGCCATCTCTCACCAGCTGTCCTGGGTCTTGCCGCCGCTGAAGGTGTCGCCACCCAGGTCCCAGCCGGGGCTGGCAGAGCTGCGGCTGTAGCTGCGGCCTGCAGAGCTGTCACCTTTACCAGCGCTGCGCTCAAAGCGGTTGCCGCCCTCGCGGCGCTCGTAGCTCCCGCTGCCGCCCTCGCGGCGCTGGTAGGCCCCGCTGCCGCCCTCGCGACGCTGGTAGCCCCCGCTGCCGCCCTCGCGACGCTGGTAGCCCCCGCTGCCGCCCTCGCGGCGCTGGTAGCCCCCGCTGCCGCCCTCGCGGCGCTGGTAGCCCCCGCTGCTGCCCCCCTCGCGGCTGCCATAGCTCCTGCCACCGTCGCGGTCGCCATACCGGCCACCGCCGCCGCCGCGGCCGCCACCGCCGCCGCGGCCGCCCATCATACGCCGGCGCTCAAAGAAGCTTGAGTCGTCGCCGCTGCGGCAGGAGGAGCACGGGGGCAGGCCAGGAAGGTGAGGATCACGCCTTGCAGGCAAGTGCAGCCTGAACGCCAGGAGCACACAGCACGCCTCAAAGCCGCGGCTGCCTCCTTCCCTCTTCCAACGCCCCACCCTGCTCCTCCTCCCCCTAACACCGCCGCCGTCCAGCCCGGTGCGCACCCGCGGCCGCCGCGGCTGCCATAGCGCCCCATCTGGTACAGGTCCTCCTCAGCCGGCAGGCTCTCGGGCACGGTCAGCGACACGCCGCGCTTGTGCAGCTCATCCACACGCGCCATGATCTCCCGGCCCAGATCCATGGGCACATCAAAGGCGGCGCCTGCGGGGAGGCCAGGGGAAAGCGGCAGGCGCAAAAGGGAGCTTCTCAGCACTGACGGTGCAGCAACACGAGAGCATATGTGCAGGCCCTGGCTGGTGCTGGCCTGGGCTCCCATGCGCTGCCTTGGGCGGCCACCCTAGCTGCATGCCCTGCACAGCCACCGCTGGTGCCGCTGCCGCTGCCGCCGCCCACTCACCGCA
>NW_005435067.1:795010-795466 GCF_000147415.1 Chlorella variabilis
GTGGGTGGGGAGTGGGCGGCAGGCGCAGCAGCACGGGCCGCCCAGGCGCAGCAGCAGGGGCCGCCGCTGCAGGCTGGTGATGCCAGTACCCTGCCCGGCTACATGCACGCTCCGCAAAGGCTGTCTTGCATGCATGCATGCATGCGGTATATCCGACTGGGCCCGTGGCGCTCGTTTCGTTGGGTGCAGGTGCGGCAAGCGGCCAGCCAGTCTGCAGTCCGCGAGCGGTGGACCGACCCAGGCCAATCCGCCTGAGCACATCGTCCTACCTGTCCTCTGTCTTATTCTTTCATGCTGCTGCTGCTACAAACGCTGCTGAAGCACCCGCAGCCCATCAGCCAGCACAACCATACGCCTGGCTGCGGCACGGGCTCCATGCTGATACTAATGACTCATACAGCAATTCACCCGCACTGCAATTTTGATGCTCTCACTGTTCCCTGCACTTGGCTCCCT
>NW_005435067.1:825827-855309 GCF_000147415.1 Chlorella variabilis
GATCAAGCCCACCCCCAGGAATGCAATGCCCAGCTCCTCGCTGATGGACCGCACCTGCGGCAGCAAGCCAATGGCACAGGCTTGTTGCTGGCCTGTGTGGATCGTCCACTCCTCCATGTGCTGCGCTGCAGCAGGCCCCCACCAAGCAGTACCGCCTCACCTGGTACAGGTGGTTGTTGACCTCTGCACATGTCTTGTGCAGCGTGTCCACTGTGGCGCCGCTCAGCTCAAACTGGCCGCCGGGCTCCAGCGTCACGCTCTGCCCGTCCTGCGTCAGACCGATGATGTGCCCCTCCTCGACGATGGGCTGCCAGTTGAAGCGCTCCCCGATGCGCGTCAGCAGCGCCGCAATCTGCTCATACGTCAGCCGCCGCCCGTCCGCCACGTTGTACCCCAGCTTCTCGTGCTCGGTGCCTATCCTGCACTCGCAGCGGGGTGGGGCGCGCGTGGCGCAGGAGTGCAGGGGGCGGGCAGGTGAGCTGGTCAGCGCTCCCAGGCAGCTGCACTGCAAGGCTGAGTGCTACTTGGCCTCGGACGTACACAGTGTGTCAGCGACAGAAAACCCGCCACTGGCATCAGAGAGAGAAGAGAGTGAAGCTGAGCGGCGGTGCGCGGCCGGTAGCCTAGCCGCAACAGGCGCCCGTCCTGCCGCCTGCCCCCGCACCTCCATTGGTCCCTCGGCTTGCATCCTGACTCCAGGTATGCCACCAGATCGTCCTTGGTAAGCCGCTGCGTGGCTGGCTCGGCTGCCACCCCACGCACTGCCACCCGCCGCCGTTGCTTCAACTGCGTGCGCTGCCGTGTTGCCGGGGCAGCCACAGACACTGTGGCGGCCCTTGATGCGCACTGCATGGTCAGGGGCTGGGGAGCCTGCGGGCGCGAGGCTTGGTCACCGGCAAAGGGCGCATGCACGGCGGGGGGCTTGCTCAAAATAACACCAAAGCACCGGGATGGTGTTAGGGTGAACTGATCGAGGCCCTGATCGGCCCTTTGGTGA
Organism: Chlorella variabilis; assembly: GCF_000147415.1. NCBI lineage: Eukaryota > Viridiplantae > Chlorophyta > Trebouxiophyceae > Chlorellales > Chlorellaceae > Chlorella > Chlorella variabilis. The sequence continues at coordinate 826,825 of NW_005435067.1, forward strand.
GCCCCCCTGTGAGCCCGCTGGCGTTGTCCAGCTGGCGGCGGCTGCGCTGCTGCTGCTCCAAAAGACAACCCAGGAGACTGCCTATCTTTTCGAAGCTCCCCTCCCTGCTGCAGCCTAGTAGGACTATCGCAGCCATGCAGGGGTCCCACCTATTGTGGTCGTTCTGTTTTTCACAATCGGTGAGGAGAAGGGATGTGTTCAAGCCACAGCGAGGGCTCGTGGGAATCAAATGACAACCACAATGAGCGGGCGGAGAGCGGGAGCTAAGGAGAGTGGGTGGAGGGCATGTAGAGCTGAGAGAGGGAAGGGCAGGGCGCTTAGGATAGGGGAATTAGTGTACAGCAGGAAGGAGGCGCGCCACAATGAGCGTCGCGCAGACTAAAACTTTGCTGGCGCTGCCAACGTGCCGGGGCGGCGTGCACGACAGATACACAAAAAGGGCTATCTGAGGCACGGCGCACATGCGTCATTCGTTGGGGGTGCTTCAGTTTGCTCTCGTCAGCGTTTAGCATCAGGCTGGGCACTGGGCCCTGCCAGTATGAGGCCATCTCTCACCAGCTGTCCTGGGTCTTGCCGCCGCTGAAGGTGTCGCCACCCAGGTCCCAGCCGGGGCTGGCAGAGCTGCGGCTGTAGCTGCGGCCTGCAGAGCTGTCACCTTTACCAGCGCTGCGCTCAAAGCGGTTGCCGCCCTCGCGGCGCTCGTAGCTCCCGCTGCCGCCCTCGCGGCGCTGGTAGGCCCCGCTGCCGCCCTCGCGACGCTGGTAGCCCCCGCTGCCGCCCTCGCGACGCTGGTAGCCCCCGCTGCCGCCCTCGCGGCGCTGGTAGCCCCCGCTGCCGCCCTCGCGGCGCTGGTAGCCCCCGCTGCTGCCCCCCTCGCGGCTGCCATAGCTCCTGCCACCGTCGCGGTCGCCATACCGGCCACCGCCGCCGCCGCGGCCGCCACCGCCGCCGCGGCCGCCCATCATACGCCGGCGCTCAAAGAAGCTTGAGTCGTCGCCGCTGCGGCAGGAGGAGCACGGGGGCAGGCCAGGAAGGTGAGGATCACGCCTTGCAGGCAAGTGCAGCCTGAACGCCAGGAGCACACAGCACGCCTCAAAGCCGCGGCTGCCTCCTTCCCTCTTCCAACGCCCCACCCTGCTCCTCCTCCCCCTAACACCGCCGCCGTCCAGCCCGGTGCGCACCCGCGGCCGCCGCGGCTGCCATAGCGCCCCATCTGGTACAGGTCCTCCTCAGCCGGCAGGCTCTCGGGCACGGTCAGCGACACGCCGCGCTTGTGCAGCTCATCCACACGCGCCATGATCTCCCGGCCCAGATCCATGGGCACATCAAAGGCGGCGCCTGCGGGGAGGCCAGGGGAAAGCGGCAGGCGCAAAAGGGAGCTTCTCAGCACTGACGGTGCAGCAACACGAGAGCATATGTGCAGGCCCTGGCTGGTGCTGGCCTGGGCTCCCATGCGCTGCCTTGGGCGGCCACCCTAGCTGCATGCCCTGCACAGCCACCGCTGGTGCCGCTGCCGCTGCCGCCGCCCACTCACCGCACTGCCCCTCCTCCTCCAGCATGCGGATGCGGCCCACGGCGCCCGCGTTGAAGGCGGTGCCCTCAAGCAGCTTGCCCACAATGCCACTGCGGCAGCAGGCAGGGGCAGCGGGAAGGGCGAGGTGGTGAGGACAGGCGGGGATTTTGGCGCAGTGTTGCAGGGTGAGGGCCATTTGTGTGCGCCTGCCGCCGCGCTGGCACGTTTTGTGTGCCCCCACCTGACGTGCGCGGGGCGCGTGATGCGCCCCGGCTTGCTCATCATCTGCAGCGTCTGGATGCCCTCCTCCATGGTCAGCAGGCTGCGCGGCTCGGGCACCTCCTGGATGCCGCTCAGCGCCGCCAGCGCTGCCTGCAGGGGCAGGACCAGGGGGAGGGAGGCAGGCAGGAAGGCAGGCGGGGGTCAGTCAGCAGAACGCGCGACAGCTCCCTCCCTCCCTCCAGCAAGCAAGCCAGCAAGCCAGCAGCTGCATTTCCAGCCAGCAGCCGGCTGCAAAAGGTGCGACAGGCGCAAAACCAGAGGCAGGGGCCCACCTCGAGCGCCTCCTGGGGGTCGCGCGACGACAGCAGCATCTTGGCCACGGGGGTGAAGTACTTGCGCACCTCGGCGTCCACGCCGTCCAGGCGGTACATCACCTGCTTGGCCGCGGCCTCGATGACCTGGGTGGGGGAGGGCGCGGTGATGAGCTTCACCCCCTGCACCTCCGTCTCGCGCAGGATGCGTTTGAAGTAGCCAATCTCCTTGGGCTGGAACATGGCGATGGCGGTGCCAGACTTGCCGGCGCGGCCGGTGCGGCCTGCGGGCGGGGGCCAGCCCAAAGGGACGTTTATGGTTGGCACAGGGGCGAGGCAGCCAGTAGCTGCGCGCGGCTGCGGCAGGTGCGGGGTGCAGGCAGCAGCCAGCCTGCGCTGCCAGCCAGGTCGGGGCCGGTAGTTTAGGAGAGCAGCAACCCCCCGTCTGCTACTGGGCTGAGGCCTCGCTCACCAGAGCGGTGCAGGAAGGACTCTGGGTCCTGGGGCAGCTCATAGTGCACCACCACATCGACGTCGGGGATGTCCAGGCCGCGGGCCGCCACATCGGTGGCCACCAGCACCATCAGCTGCGGCAGGGGCAAAGGGAGGAACACGCGTGTGTTGAAGCGCAGGCAGGTGCGGAGCGGTGGGGCATGCGGAGGAGCAGCAGCAGGCGGCCCTGCACCTGCCCGCCAAACCGCGCCAAACCGCGCCTGCCTGCCTTCGAGCAGCACCCACCTTGTTGGCGCGGAACGAGGCCAGCACCTTCTCGCGCTCCCGCTGGCTCATGTCGCCGTGCAGCGCGCCGCAGGGCAGGTGCCCGCCCACGCTGGCCGCCACCTCATCCGCCTCGCGCTTGGTCTGGGTGAACACGATGGCCTTGCCGCCCTCGCCGTACACGGTCAGCAGGTCGACCAGCACAGAGCGCCGCGCGTCGGCCGGCACCTGCACCAAAAAAGAAAACACACATGCAAGAGTCAAGAGCCAAACAGAGCAGCAGCCCAGGGCTGGGAAGAAGCCGCTGGTGAGCCACGGCCGCAACAAGCGCGGTGCAGCAGCGCAGGGGCCCGCCCCCCACCCGGCCAAATTAAACCGCCCACCCCACATGGCCAACACACCTGCAACCGCCAGCGCGGTGATGGAGTCTGGATCTTGGCCCGTGTTGCCCTCCCCCACCAGATCGATGTTCTCGGGGTTGTTCAGGTACTGCTTCACCAGCTTCTTCACCCATCTGGGCAGCGTGGCGCTGAACAGCATGGTCTGCCGCTCCTGCGGCACATTCTCCAGGATCGTCTCCACGTCCTTCTCAAAGCCCACGTTGAGCATCTGGTCGGCCTCATCCAGCACCACAAAGCGAACCTGGGGGGGCAGGTTGGGGCAGGGGTGTGGTGGGGTGAGAGACTGGGCGACAGGAGCAGGCACAGACACAAGTGCGGCGGTGGCAGCGGGGCACAGGGCTCAGATGGCAGATACGTCACGGCTAAGACTGGGGCCTCACAGTTAACCGCGCCCTCAGAGCTCTGCCACGCCCCAAACACTGCCACCATGACACCCCGACTCGATCCTGTGCTCACTCACCATGGACAGGTCCAGCGCATCCTGGTCAATCAGGTCGATGATGCGCCCGGGGGTGCCCACCACAATGTCCACGCCGCGGCGCAGCTCCTTGAGCTGGGGCCCGATGGGGTTGCCGCCATAGTAGCAGCCGCAGCCCAGGCCGGGTGCGGTGGCGGCAATCTCGCGCTCCACCTGCGGGGACAAAGAAGGGGGGGGCAGGCAGGCGAGAGGAGCCGGTTCTGAGTGGCCGAGCGGGTTGGTCGGCAAGAAGCAGGCAGGCAGGCAGGGTATGGAGTGAAGCAGAGGCGCCAGCAGCTACGCCAGGGCAACGGGTGGGCGGCAGAGGCGGCGCACCTGCTTGGCCAGCTCGCGCGTGGGCGCCAGCACCAGGCACTGCGGCTTGCGCAGGTTGCGGGGCCCCGCCATGATCTTCTCGATGATAGGGATGGCAAAGGCCAGGGTCTTGCCTGCAGGCAGAGCCAGGGGCGCGAGCGAGGCATGAGAAGGGCAACCCGGCATGCACCTCCACCTCCAGGCCCAGGCCCTGCACCAGCAGGGCAGCCTGTTGGCCCGGAGCGTGCAGGCGCAGCGAGGGGCCTTCTGCTGGCGTGGGTGCTCACCGCTGCCAGTCTTGGCGCGGGCGATGAGGTCTGCGCCGCGCATGGCCGGCTCGAACACCGTCTTCTGGATGGGGAAGAGGGAGGTGATGCCGCGCTCCTCCAGCGCGCGCACCGAGCCCTCGGACAGGCCGCAGTTGACGAGGAGCAGAGAGGGGTCCACCACGGCCGCCTCCTCCGCCTCATCGTCAGTGAACAGGCTGGCGAAGCTGCGCGGGGAGCGGCTGAAGCCCTCGGGGGCGTCGCCCAGCAGCTCCTCCTCAATGTCGGACTCGCCCAGCAGCGAGCCGTCGGCCTGGGGCAACACCGCCTCCAGGTTGGCGGCCACCGCCGCCAGCGGCACGCGGCCCAGCACCGCCGCGGGCTGCTCCTCCTCCAGGTCGGGCTCCACGGTGGCCTGCAGGTGAGGAGCGGGTGGGGCAGGGAGGTGACGCGAATGCAGAGCCAGAGCGCGTGGGCGCCGCCCTAGCGCCAGGCGCCGGCGCCAATGGCCGTGCCCAGCCGCCCGCTGCATGCATTGCGGCGCCACTCACCACGGCCACGCGCGCCTGGCGCCGGGCGTCGGTGCGCAGGCCCAGGGCCTGGCGAAGCGCGCCCTGGGTGGAGCCGCCCTGTGGGCCACTAGCTAGAGCCGCCAGGGGGCGGAACAGGGGGCCCCGCCGGGCCAGGCTAGAGACACTCCTGCTGCTTCCAGCCACTACCGTCTGGGCGGAGAGAGCCACCGTGGTGGCGGCCATCTCTATAAGCTTGCGCCGAAGCGTGGTGGCCAACGTTCCACGCAGGGGGCAGGCAGCTGTAGCAACGACAACAATGTGCCGTTAGGAATGTGTGAAAGAGGCCTGGGCAGGCCCACGGGCCGACCTCAGCCAGATGCAGGGGCAGGTGGAAGGCAGGGTGGCGGCGCCATGCATTGCAGCACGGCAGGCTCCCCAGTCCTGGAAATTTGCATCACACATGCAGTGCAAGCCCAGTGGTGGCGCCCTGCACCGCGCTTGGGCTCCTCGCAGACACACCCCAGCCATGGCGTCTCTGCCTCGCTTGATCGCATTCGATCTCGATGCCACCCTCTGGTGGGCCAGCTGCAACCTGCAGCGCTCCTGCTGGCCGCCGCCGTGCTGCCGCCGCCGCAGCCGCAGCCGCCGCCGTGCTGCCGCCTTCGCTCGGGCTGCTGCTTTATTGAAGCATTGACGGTCCATCTGGCCACTGGCGTGCAGCTGATGGTGTTTGATGGCGCATGCTGCAGGTATCCGGAGATGTATATGTTGGGGGGGCCGCCTTTCCGGCTGGGCAAGTGCAAGCGTGGGCGGCCTGTGGTAATTGACCGGGACGGCGAGGAGGTGGGGCTGCTGGGGGATGCCTGGTGCATCCTCACTGAGCTGGCCACCGACGACAAGTGGGCCGGCGTACAGATCGCATACGTCAGCCGAACAGATGAACCACGTGAGCTCCCGCTGCTGAGTTGCCCGCTGGCGCTGCCGGTCCGCCCAACATGTCGTTGCTTTGGATCGACTTGCCCTGCTGTTCTCTGGCTGCCGGCCTCCACGTCCAGTTGACGCACCCTGCCTGCCTTGTGCCTCGTGCAGAGTGGGCCAACAAGTGCCTCCAGATGCTGCAGCTTGACAGCGGGCTGAGCCTGCATGCGCTGGCACACCACCATGAGATCTACCCCGGCAGCAAGAAGACGCACTTCCGGCGCATTCACGAGCGCACCAAAGTGCCCTATGCCGACATGCTGGTGCGCATTCCAGCGCTCGGCAGGCATGCTTTGCTAAGCCAGGGGAGGACTGCGCTGGAAGCCGTGCTGGGCTGCATGCGAGGCTGGCAGCGCAGGGTGCAGCGCAGGTTTGGGTCCCAGTGCGGGCGCTGATGGGAGAGGTCGAGGGTGTGACGCCCCATGCTCGTCGTGCTATCAAATTTGTTGGCCACCCCCCTGCAGTTCCTCGACGACATGCAGTGGAACATTCAGGACGTGGAAAGCATGGGCGTGTGCGCGGTGTACACGCCTCGCGGCCTCACCGCCGACGCGTGGCAGAAGGCGCTGACAGAATATGCTAAGCGGCGAAGCTGGGCGTGAAAAGGCTGGGGACTACAGGTATCACGTAGTTGGCCATCTCTGCTGCACTGAACCCTCCAGAACCAGCACTGTTTCCTTGTACCCTGCACTGTGCCATACATTTCTGTACTCTCATTGCCCCAATCTGTACTCTCAAACCTTTGCACTGCAATTTGCTCCTCTGACTCGCATCCACGCCGTGTGAAAAGTTTCGCATTGCAACGCTTTGCATTGACAACAGGAGGCAGCGCGGCTGCATGCGCTAGGAGATGCTGCTTCACTGCGTGCGCTGCACCTTGCAACAGCGCATGGACATGCGACGCCCAAACCAGCGGGGGCCGGCGGCGGCGGCAGACGGCGGCGGCAGCGGCTGGTTGGGGGACCCCTGCCGCTCCCATTGCAGGCTGTGTCATTCACCATGGACACCCCAACGCCGCTCCATGATGGCGGAGGGGCTGCAGGGAATACAGAGAGCCCCGCCCCCACCACGACCCCTCCGTGACTGGCAACCCCGTGCGCCGGGCCAGAGGCGTAGATCGGCTCACGGTGGATGGATCGAGACGTTAGCCAGCGCCAGCGGGCGTTTCAGCGGCCCAAGCAACGTGACCCAGGGGCTCGCCAGTGGGTGAAGCCGAAAATCTGGCCAGTTCTCGCCGCACACGAGCTTCCACTCCCCGGCAACCGTTGAGACACCCCACACGACACCATGATGTCCTCCACGCTCGCCGGGTGAGGCCTGGGGAGCGGTGGCCGGGGGCTGTCCGCACCCACTTGCGGAGGCACCCCAGATCGGCTCTTGCCCTTGCCCAGTCGCCCCTGACAACCCGCCTCGCATCCCATTGACCGCAGTGCCAAGCTCCAGTGCCGCGCGCCTGCCCAGCAGCGCCGCGCCCAGCCCGCTGTGGTGGTGGCCGCCGCTGACAACCGCGCCGCCGCCGGCTTCGCCGCTGCTGCCCTGGCCGCTGCCGTGCTGATCAACGCGCCCATGGCCAAGGCTGACCTGGTGAGCAGCGAGAGCGTCCTCTGGTTGACCATGGGGAGCAGGAGCACTTGGGAACCGCACTCCACAGGCTCCAGAGCCAGCCCCGCAGTTGGGGACAGCCCGCAGTGTGGTAGGTCGTGAAAGCAAGTTGTTGAATTCGTGAGAAGCCCCTGCTGCAGACCTCTGACCTGATGGCCAAGTCGTCGGAGAACAAGGCGCTGCACGACAAGCAGCGCCTGGCAACCAGCTACTCGAACTTTGCCCGCAGGTGTGCGCCCGCATGCGTGCAGCGGGATGGGCAGCAGCACAGCCTACAGGGCAGGCCAATGTTGCAACAGCCAGGGTCGTATGGCGGCAGGTTACACCTGCGCCAGATGCTGCAGCTTGGGGATTGCATCCGCTATTAGCACTGTGTTACGTTGCGAGGAGCCTCCCCCCTTTCTCCGACCCTGTGTGCAGCCGCACCGTCAGCGACGGCACCTGCAAATTCCCCGGGAACTGGTTTGGCTGCGACATTGGCGCCGTGGCTGGCGATGTCAAGTTTGTGGCTGACGACATCAAGCTTGAGTGCACGGTGAGTGCGCATTTGTGTGTGTGTGTGTGCTTTGGTTATGTTTTCATTCTTTTGGTGTTTTATGATGTGTTGTGCTCGTGTTGTGTCGCAGCACCTTGCCTTGCCCACCACGTCTGCTGCCACCCTGACCGCCACGCCTGCTGCCCCGCTGCCATGCAGGGCAAGGAGGCCGGCAAGTGCGCCAGCAACATGAACATCCTGAACAAGCGCCAGTAAGTGCCCGGCCTGCGAGGCAACAGCAGCTGCGGCTGGCGGAGCGCACGCCCTCCCGACCCTGGTGGCTCACTGTCTGGTCGCCGCACCAGTACGCCCTCGCGCCACTCCCACCCCGAGAAGAACTTGCCTTTCCTCTTTTTGTGCTCTTGTTACCATTGCTTCCCAGCGTTTTGTGCATGCTGCAAGGCCCTCGGGCTCCGCCCACCCAGTGTAACACTGAATTGCCTGCATCTGCTGATGCTGCCCAGAGTGGAAAGCAAATAAATAGAGAGAGCCTGTGCTCTATGCCGATGCCTCAGGGCAGCGTCGATGGCAGGTATAGCATGACGGTCAGCAGGGTCAGGGCGCCACAGAACAGGCCCAACCGCAGCCCAGACACGTTGGCATCCTGCCGATGGTGCTCGCCACTCGCCGCCGCCGTCGCCTGCTGTGGTCCTGCTGCTGAGCCCATCTCCTCGCCAGAGGGCGGCAGCTCCTTCTGCCACATGTCCAGCTGCTGAAGCGCCTTGTGCACAGCCGCCTCGCCTGCGGCAGCGGCAGCAAGAAGCTTATGAATCCATCAAACTAGACCAGCTCTATCCACGATTGCACGTTTGGCAGGAACCAGCAGTAATCCCTCCGGTTCCCCAGTCGCCAGTCAGCCACCTGGAGAGCCTGCCGGCACCACACTGCTGGCAGCGCGCAGGTCCCGCACGCACGCTTGTAGCGCCGCCTGCCCAGGGTCCCCCAGGGACAGCAGGGTGGCAGCAGCCTGGGACGAAGACGCCAGGCTGGCAGGCAAGCGATCGGCCGCTGCTGCCGCGCCCTGCGCATCTGGCTGGGCGCGGATCACGCCTGCCACGCTGCGCAGTGCAGCGGGCAGCGACTGGAGCAATAGAGGCGAGGCGGAGGTGACCAGCCGTGCTGCCTGGCTGCCTGGCTGGATGGTTGGCCAGTCCCGGGCCGCCGCGAGCCAGGCCTGGTCTAGACTGCCAGCCAGCTCCACAGCAAGCGACATCTGCTCCAGCTTCTTCTCATCGTGCAGCCAGCTGCGCAGCGCATCGTCCAGGCTGTTGAAGCAGGCAGCAGCGGCCTGCAGGCTGGCGGGTGAAGCGGGCCGAAGCGGGTCCACCATCCAGCTGGGCATGGCAACGCCGCTGGACACGCTGTCGCGAGCTGTCCCAAGCGCCTCAACCTCTCCCAAGCGCAGGCTATCCGTCACAAGCGCAGATAGGGATTCCAGAGGCTTCATCTCGGCCTGCATGGCGGCAACGTAGACGGGGCGGCGGATTGAGCAGCGATGAGGCAAGTGCTGTGTGGGTGGGCATAAGTGCCTGCCCAGCTCCCTGCCCGCCAGCTGCTCCAGCGGTGCCCAAGCAAGGGCTCAAATGGGTCACGAGTTGGCCGGGGAGGTGGTGGCTTGTAGAGGCCTGACCTGCTCCCGTCTCTTTCACAGTGCTCGAACAGCTTGACAAGAGACGAGCAGCGCACAAAGCAAGGCCCTGAGCTTTCATTGGGCAGGAAGAAAAATCATTGGACAGGAAGAAAGGAGGGGCAGTCGACTGCTTTGCGTTGGCTAGCTGCCACGGAGCATCAAACCACTGGTAAAGCAAGCAAGCAGCAACCCACAGCTGCACCCGGAGAGCAACCCACTGCTGCGCCCCTAGAGGACTGCACCCCAAGCTCCACTGCACCCAGGCGCGCACCAGGATGAGCAGGATGGAACAACTGACCGACCTGCTGTGCCAGGCTGCAAGCGGCGGCACTGTGGACGGCGTGCATGCATGCCTGGCGGCAGGCGCCGATCCAAACCTTGCATAATTCTGGGGCGCGCTCCCATTGTGCGAGGCAGCGGCATCCGGGAGCACGCCCTGCGTGGAGGCGCTGCTCCAGGGGGGCGCCGACCCAAACTTGGAAACGGAAAACCTGGTGACGCCGCTGATGGCAGCCGCATTACTCGGCCCCGCAGACTCGGTGGCAGCACTTCTGGCGGCAGGAGCCAACCCGGCAGCCACCAACAAGCACGGGCGCACGGTGTTGCACTGTGCGGCGTCTGCCGCTGCCGGCGATGCAGACACGGCCATTGTGAGGCAGATCCTGGCGGCGGCGCCGGGCACGGCGCTGGTTGGCGATGGCGACGGCGAGACACCCCTGCAGAATGCGCTGTCAGCGTCGCGCTTCCAAACGGCGGCCTGCCTGCTGGCGGAGGGGCCACTGCCACCGGCGCCGAAGCTGCTGGCTACGCTCAACAGGAGGGCCAACCAGCAGGCCGTGCTGCTGCTGTATGCTATCGTAGCGGCGCGCCTGCCCATGTCGGCTGAGGAGTGGGCGCTCATTCCAGAGGCTTGCCCTGGCCTTGGCTCCGCGCTGCCAGCCGTCTTGGAGCGCTTTGCGGCGGAGGCAAGCGGCCTGGTGATGCGCCTGCCAGCAGAGGAGCGCGAGCGACTGAAGGCAGCTGCCCTCTGCCTGGCACGGGCACAGGAGCTGGTGCTGCAGGGGCGCACACTGCTGCCCACTCCCATCACGTGGAGGATACTGGCGCTGGCGCTCACCTAAAGCCCACAATGGTATCATTTACACAGAGGGAAAGTTTACGACATCGACTGATCTGTGCTAAGCATGAAAGACATTTAATCGAGTGCCGCTCATATCAAAGGAGGCGCGTATCAAGGAGTCTCTCTTTTTCAAACATCACCCACCAAGGTATCGGGCAGGCAGGCGCAAGAGCAAAGTGTTGGTTGCCGGTCGGTACGATGCGCCAAGCGGGGGCAGGCCCAGCTCCGCTCACGCGGCAGCCAGGCACTGCTGCTCAAAGGGCAGCCAGATCTTCTTGTTGTAGCCGCGGCAGTGCCAGGCCAGGATCCAGCGCACAAAGAACGGGATACCCTCCCGCTTGGCAAACACCCGGAACTCGTCGCGGCCCATGGTGCGAAAGAAGGCGCCCACATCGTTGGGGCTCATGCCCCCTGCGCCCAGAAGGATGGAAGGGCCGGTGGCAGCATGATGTAGCGGCCAGTCAGAAGCATTGGAGAAAGTAGCAGTGTAGAATTGGCCAGTTGGCGCGACTGGCCCCCACCCACCCACCCGCCACCCCACACACATGCGCTTGGCCGCACCCTGTGTGCCTGCCCACACACACGTGCAATACATGTCCGCCACCCGACTCACTCAGGATCTTGGACACCACGTTCTGCTCAATCTCTTGCGGCGTGAAGTGCTTACGCATCAGCGGCATCGCCTCCTCCTCCTCCTCCTTGAAGTGCTCCAGGCACAACGTTTGCAACTGGGCGAACACATCCTGCAGGTGGAACAAACAGGGAACGCATTGGGGGGGGGCACCACTGTCTGCATAGGGGCACGTGCAACTGGCAGCTGCTTGCTCCCCGTTCTTGTGCGCTGCAGATGAGCAGCGGCAGCAGCAGCGGCGGCAGCAGCGGCGCCTCACCGCCACTCCCGGCAGCAGGTTGGCCTGCTCTTCCAGGCTTGTGCTTGCCAGCAGCTTCTTGGAGCCCGAATCAAATGCATCCATCAGCTCCTGCAGCACAATGAATACCACGGCACGTGGGCGGTGCAATGCTTAGCAACCAGCCCCACTGCATTCTCCTCCATGCCAGGCAAATGCGTGTATCAGCTCTTGCCCTCCCGCAAGGGCTGTGCTGCTGCGGGCCCGCACACCATCAGGCGCTGGTGGTCCACGCAAATCTTGCTGGGCATTTCGAAGCGGGACGAAAGGTAGGGCGTGGCGATGTCTGAAAGATGTAAGCATGGGGCCTGTCAATGCCTGTCAATCTGTTCCATGACGCACCTACCTCACCTGCCGCCGCCTGCTGTGACCGACCGCTTGTTCGCTGTCCCCCATGCTGCCTGCCCCACCTCAGTCGGTGGAGCTGCCTCCACCTCGCACTCACCATCCTCGTTCTGGTGGTGGTGGTGCAGGAACTTGAAGAAAGCGTCGAGGAAGCGGCTGGCGGCGGCCGCCTGCTCGCTGCGGATGGCCTTGCCCGCCGCCACCTGCTCCTGGAAGGCAGTCAACATGCCCTTGACCGCCTGCATGTCGGCCCGCAGCGCATTGTGCGCTCGGTACCACCCTGCGTGATGGGGCCGGGCAGGGTGGAGGCTGAGAATGCTCTGAAAGCCGAACTATCTCCCTGCGGCCGCCGCGGTACCATGCACGCCGGCGGCGGCGGCGGCGGTGCCCAACTACAGGCTCCGATGTAGGCGCGCAGCCTACCGTCAGATTCCAGAGGGTGAGTCCAGAGAGAGGTCTTGTCCTCAGCGGCCATGGCGAAGACCACCTGTGCTGCAGGGTGAAGGTGCTGCTGAGGGACGCGGGGCTGCAAGGGGGAGGCAAGGCAGCGCGGGATGTATCCGTCGCTGTGCTCAATAAATTGCAAAGGATTTCGAAGGCGATGCGCTGATAAGCTGGGATGCGGCCGGCCGCGGCCCCCTGCCTGTGGAGGACTGCAGTTTCTTTGGCGATGAAATTTGATGATAGAGCCTGCGGTGTATGAAGTTGGCTCTGACTGCGCGCGATGGAGCATTGCATGCAACCAACGCAGGCCGGGCCACCTGGCGGGAGCTGGTGGGAGACAAATCCAACACGGCAGTCAAAGTCTGCATTGCATCAGCGTGGTAGCAAGACAGAATGTACGATTCTAGAAGCATAAAGGCTGGGCCTGCTGTGCACTGCCGCAGGCCAGCTGCACTTTTGAGTCTGGACACCGCCCTCCCCGACCACCACACGTGACGGCGCCGCCAGCGTGCATCAGTGTTTCTGAAAACCAGCCTTTCCCGTGCAAAAGCTGTGCACAGGTTCTGACCGAACTTTGGCAGGGCCGTACAAGGCTCCAGTGGGGAGGCCGGCTGTGCACTCCCGGCGGCTGAGGGAGGTTTCGGCCGTGCACAGCCAGCCACAGCAGGTTACAGAAACGCTTTGGGGTGCAGCCACCATCGGTTGAATGTTGCATTGTCGGCAGCAAGCAAGCCCTGCCACTATTCTACTCCTGGAACCTGAATTTGCTCAATGGTACATGGCCCGGGTACGGGCAGCCGGGCAGTCGTGCCGTCGCCGCATGGGCGCCACCTGGCTGCCCTGGGGCGGACCTTGAGGTCTTGCGTCAAAGAGCCCAGCCGCGCGTTCTCCTTAGTGCGAGTCACTGGTGGCTTCTAGTCTTGCGATATCCACAAGCATGGTGGTGCCGGGCGGAGCGATCCCTGGCGGGGCCAGTGCCCTGAGCTCTGTGTTCACGCTGCTGAACTCAGGTATGAGGGGCATGCCACCGATCGCCGTGACCGTGGACTTGGTGGCATGTGCCGCGCCGACGACCTTGCCGCCTGCCGGCAAGAGCCGCTGTGGGGAGCTGGAAACAAGCAAGGCTCCTGCCCCTTGCCTTCCCCCGCAGCCGTGGGTGCCGGCGTGCTGTCGCTACCCTTTGCATTCAGGGCGGCGGGGTGGGCTGGCTGCCTGCTGGCGACGCTGGCAGTGGCCGCGACCGAGGCCTTCACTCTCTACGTTCTGGCACGCTACGCCGAAGTAACCGGCTCAGCCACTTACTCGGACCTGGTGCGCAAGATGCTGGGGCGCAAGGCCTCAGCCGCCATGTCCATCGTACTCATCATCTACTCCTACGGCTCAGGTGGGCAAATCAAGGAAAAGGCAGGAACAGCAGGGAGTGGACCAGCCCTGGTGCGTGTAGGTTGCTCGAGTGCGCATGGGGCTCGTGTGCTGCGGGCCTGTGCAGCGCAGCAGCGCCTCCAACGGGGTGCCACCCGCCGCTGCTGCGTGCAGCCACGGCGTACCTGATCATCCTGGGGGACTGCGCCCAGCCGATGCTGGAGCAGGCGTTTGGGCTGGTGTGGTGGACGCAGCGCGATCTCGTCATCTTTGTGCTGGCATCCGCCTTCATGCTGCCCCTCTGCTTCCCACGCACCCTGGACGCCATCTCAGGTTGCGGCGGGCTCGGGTCTGAGGTTGGATGCTGATGAGGGCAGTCTTGGAGTTTAGATTTGCATGCTGGCACTCTGCTCTTGGCAGCCGACCAGTGATGGCGATGGCCCCCCATTGGTGCAGGCTTCAGCAGCGTGACGTTTTACGCGCTGTGCGCCGTGGTGGGGAGCGTGGTGTACCGCTCGGTGGAGGCGGTACAGGCCCCCGACTACGACTGGTCGCACGTCCACGCCTTCCGCCCGCCCATAGACGCCCTGGATGCCCTGCCCATCCTGGCCTTTGGCTTCCAGGCAAGCCGGGACCCAGGGAGGCTAGGGCAAGCACATCCGAATGCTCTCCTGCTGGCCTGGTCCTGCTCAATGGCATGCTGATCCCTGTGCCCATTCCTGTCCCGCCTTGCGCCCTGTCCTGCTCCGTCTGCAGTGCCACACCAACCTGGTGGCGGTGTTTGCTGAGCTGGAGGAGCAACCAGACCTGCTGTTCTCATCCACAGCCAACCTTGTGGCCATGGTAACAGGCGGCGCCAGCACCGCCGCCAGCCCAGACAAGGCTGCTGGCGGCGCCGACCGGGAGGCTGAAACCAGCGAGGCGGGCACAGCGCCGGCGCCTGCGCAGGAGGAGGAGGGGCGCGTGCTGCTGCTGCGCAACCCGCCGCGCCGCTTTGTGCGGCCCAGGGGGCGCACCCTCAAGCTGGCGGGCATCACGCAGGTCGTGTGCGTCGCAAGTGAGGCCAACCGTGCTGCTGCCGCTCCTGCTGCTCCAGCTTCAATACAAGCAGCCATACACCTTATGCATTGTGCAAGTAGCATGCCCCACCTTGCCTCTAACTGCGTGCCCTCAACGCCCTCGTGCTGAATTCCTCCTCTCACTCGCCGTTGCTCCTCTGCCTGCCTGCAGTCTGCCTCACTGCCGGCTTCTACTCGCTGGTGGGCATCTTCGGCTACCTCAACTTCCCCCTTGACGCCCACAGCAACATCCTGCTCAACTACTCTGGTGGGTGCTGGCGTATGGGTCGGCAGGCAGGCCGTAGGCCGCTGTCCCCAGACAGGCATATTGAACTGGCGCAGGACCCGTGCGGTTGCACGTTTGATGCCCCGCTGCCTGCCCGCCGCTTGCTGTGTGCTGCTGCAGGCAACGACAAGCTGATGCGGGTCGCGCGTGCGCTGGTGGCTGTGATCCAGGTTGGATGCGGCCCTTGCTCTTCGAAGCATCTGCTCAATGATGATGGATGTCGCGGCTGCTTACTTCACCTACTGCCTCTCGCGCGCCTCCTTAACTCTGTTCCCTATTGCCACCGCCCGCAGATTATCCATTACCCAGTCAACCATTTCCCAGCCAGGAACGCGACCAGGGACCTTCTGGCGCAGCTGACGGGGCGCCAGTTCACCAGCACCACCTACAACGTCACCGAGGTGCTGGCCTTCTTCGCCGCCACCCTCGCCCTGTCCCTGGTGCGGCCCCCCTGCACTGCTGGGGGTGCCCGCTGGTGAATGCACGCTGCCGCCGCCCCCTTTGTCAGCTGGTTTGCTATCTGCAACTGTTCCAACTGCACCTGCGTCATTCCAACTGCATCCCTGCGCTTCTGCTCTCGACTTCTTCAAATGAATGCACCACACGCGCCACCTGCCTGCAACACCTGTGCCTCTGTGATATGTGTGTTCTGTGCATCCCGCCCGCAGCTGGTCACCGACCTCGGCTCGGTGTTCAAGGTTATAGGCGGGTCGTGCGGCGCGTTTTTCATCTTTGGCATGCCGGGAGCCTTCTGCCTGCAGGTAGTAACCGATAAAAACATTATATCAAAACTAGATCAATGAATTTCAATGAGTTATTGTTGTATTTCAACTGCAATGCAGTATGCCTACAACAAGCATCTCAACGTAAGGGGCGGACCAGAGGAGCCCCTGCTGGGCCCAGAGCCCGTGGCGGAGGCAGAGACGGGCCAGCAGCAGCCGCAGCGGCAGCAGCTTTCTAGGCAGCAAGCAGCGCAGTATCACTTCCTGGCCAGCAAGCTGTGGTGGGCGGGCATCGCCCTGCTGCTGCTGGCGTTGGGCCTCA
Source organism: Chlorella variabilis (assembly GCF_000147415.1). NCBI lineage: Eukaryota > Viridiplantae > Chlorophyta > Trebouxiophyceae > Chlorellales > Chlorellaceae > Chlorella > Chlorella variabilis. Next base: position 842,851 of record NW_005435067.1, read on the forward strand.
TCTCGATAACCCTGTACTCTCTGCTGGCGCCGCCAGTCTGAACCGCCTTCCCGTGGTTCACACCTTTTCACCGGCGTTCCTGGTAAACTCGCTCGAGCACTGCTGTTATTTTGTCAATTTGCCGTGACTGAATGAATGAAAAATGATTCAGAATATCTAGAAGTGCAAAACTGGAGTCTAGGCAAGACAGGAATCAGAGTAAAAGAAGCAGATTTCCTGAAATGAAAGTTGAAACAGTTGACAGCTGGATGGACCTGCTGTATGAAACTCAAAACTGTTTGTTGTCCTGGGTAGCACCAGCCAACCACAACCCACTCTGCCGTCGCACCAACGATCGCCTTACTGCTCAGCACCCACAGCAATCCTGGTGGGCCGCCATCGCGAGGGGTCAGCTGTCATTCGCTCAAAGCGATAGTCAAACACGTCGGGCTGCCCCACATGCTCCACCGCCTCGGCGAGCGCGCCCGCGGTGCTCCAGGAAAAGGGAGGCGTGCCGCCAGCTCGCGTTGGGCCCACCACTGCAACGGATATTGAGCGGAGTGGGAGAAGAGGTTCAGGCTCACGTACCAAATGTGGAGCTCAGCGCACGTGAGAACATTCAGGACCCAGGTCAGCATGCCTCTCACGTGCTGCACCCACCTGCATCAGCCTCCAGCGCCAGGGCCAGGCTCCAGGTGGTGGCCTTGGAATCATAGCAGCCGTAGGCGCGAGGCTTGCTAGGATCCAGATCTCCCCGCCCGCACAGCGCACCCAGCGGCGTGCCGCCGGAGAACTGTGGGTGGGGCCAGGTCAACGTTGCGTGGTTCAGGCAGGTGTGGAGGGAACGTAGTGCTGAGCAAGAACGACCTGGAAGTGGCGAGTGGCGAGCAGCCAGGTGCCCATGCACCACACTAATGTGCAGCCAGGCACGCTCACCGGCTCTTGGGGCCAGTTGTTGCTGCGTAGCAGCGCCTTGAGGCTGTCCATGTCATCCACGGCGTGCACGTCGCGGCGGAAGATCTGCGCACGTGGTGCCAGCTGGTACGACGCTCCAGCGACTGCAGTTTCATTGATCAGAGGCACAGCTAACAATCGCAAGTTGGGGTCAGGATTGACTCAACACATTGTCAGCAAGCGGAGTCTGCGAAGAGAGCGGGCGATTTGGCGCGCACCTGCGGCTGCGCCATACGCCTCGCCACGGGCGGCCTGAGCAGACACAAACTCCGGGTAACCGCTGCGGTGGTAGATCTCTGGAAAGTAAGGGATGTTGTATGAAGGCCTGCACCCATTAGGCAGCGGAATCCATGCACAGCAGAGACTGACTGACGGGGCACCAGCAGAGCGTGATCAAAGCTTGTTTGGCACATGTTGCTAAAAGACAGGTGAGGCGGCCACACTGGGTACAGCCAGCGCACCAGTAGCCCCACTCCAACGTGTCGGTGTGGTCAGAGGCCACCACCAGGCCCGGCATCTGCTCAACCACCCACAGCAGGCCCTTGGGTAGCTCGCGCCCAGGCTCAAACAGCTTGAGGTCTACCACCTGTGAAAGGACCGGGCACAGATGGCAGGGCAGGGCAGGTTTTTGCATACCATTTGCTTGGCTGGCAGTGCAGCAGGCATGTTCTGATTAGGTGCATTGGAAAGAAGGGGCAACGCGGTCCAGCAAACTTGCCATCCACTGGTTGTTGCCTGTGCCGCTGTTGTGCTGCGCGATGATGTCGGTCCACGCCTGGCCGTCGTGGGCTGTGAAGCAGGCGATGCGTGCGCGCTGCCAGCTCAACACGCTCTGCACGGCGCAGCACGCGACAAGCCCATGCCCCATGATACACCACAAGTCAACAAAATGCATCACCAACTCATGGCACCACCCGCACCTCACCCATTCATACCTGTGGGGTGAGCAGGGAGTAGGAGGAGGCATTGAACACCGAGTTGGTGGTCTGCAGGACGGCCAGTCCGGTGCTCAACAGGTAGAAGTCGTCGTCGCTTGATAGCTCGCCGGGGTAGCTCGAGAAGGACATGCGGCGCAGCGGCAGCTCCTGGCTATGCAGAGCCACGTCATAGTGCTTGTAAATGCGCACCTGCACAGACAGAAACGCACAGAAAAACAGGTTCGAAACCCACACAGTCTGCCACGACCTGAGTGAAACGCCAGAGACAGTCGGGTTGCAGCTGTAGGCGGGGCAAGTGAAACATGATGCTGCAGCACGCTGTGGCTGCTTGAACGCACCAGGGCACCAAAGGTGAACCTGCACCAGGGGTGCCACAGCGAGGACAACACCACGGGTTGGACATGTCAACCGGTGCAGCACAGTGCAGGGCAGGCCAAGCATGGCTGGCTGCTCACCAGGCAGAGTGACCCAGCAGCAGGTCTGAGAGGTCGGGTGTGACGCGGACCACTGCACTGCACCTGCAGGGGATCGCCACAAGGGTGATACAGAAGTCAGGGAAGCTCTGACCACTTCGGCCATCAGTGGGAAGCAACCTTCCTGTGCAGCCTCCACCCAATCCCACGTACCTGCCAGCCGAGTGCAGCTCGTTGACAAGTTCATGTGGTGAGAGGTGATCCCACTTACGTGAGGCTGCACGCAGCGAACAGCACATCACGGGCACCGCTTCATACGCAAGTGCTCAGGTGTCAGGCATACATATGTATGCTGCAAGCTTTTATAAATCAAAATGAATTGAAAGGAGCATGCGCACAGCATGCCGTTGTTGCTCGCTGCTCAGCACACCTGTCGCGGCGCCACCACCGCCCAAGGCCTCAATGAGAGGATCCATGTCCCCCACAGCCGACATGAACAGAAAGTTGCGGCGGCTCAGGTGCGGCAGGCTCGCCCCACGACGGCCCTTCTCGTGTGCCACTCTGGCATTGTACCCCGCCCGCATCCCGTCCATCTGCAACCGCAGAAGGTGCTTCGAATGAAGGGCCGAGAAGAAACACAGACAAGACAGATATTCTCCACACATACAGGCGGCAGTGCGGCTAACGGCACCCTAGCAGTCGTGCACCTGGGAGTGCAGCAGGCGCATGGCCGTCCAGAATGCGCCCTCATTGTGCACCGCCTGCTCTCGAGTCCAATCATCTTGCTGCTCGAGCCTGCATCAGGCATGCACAGGCATGAGTCCAACGACCAAAGCAATGGCAGCAGGTGCGGGGCAGGTGGCAGACTGCCAGCAGACGCAGCCGGGCGGCACACCAGTCGAGGGGCGCCTCGGAGGACAGGTTGAAGTGAGCTTTCATGTTGTGAAAATGAGAACTGATTTGCTCAGCTGCAACAGCAGGCACAAACAAAGCATGGTTCACAGCTGCTCGCCCAGAGCCGCTGGATGCACAAGGCAGGCGCACCTGACAGCCATCCCTCCAGGTAGCCCAGCGCCAGCGCCTGCTCCTGGTCGGTGTAGTCGGGGGAGGTGGAGATGCTCAGCTGGTACCAGCCGCCTCTGGTCACCTTGCCGTCCAGGTAGCTGCCGGTGGCGGCTGCGCCTGTAAAAAGCAGCAAGGGGCACAAAAGAAATTAAGATGTAGGCGCGGAGCCTGACGGTGGGCTGATGCTACAAGGAAGTCTGGTGCCAAGCACGGGGCGCCTCTTAGCCGCGACCTCACCCTCGCACTTGCCGCTGCCCCCGCTGCTCGGCGCGGCGACAAAGCGGGGGTCGCCGACGGCGGCAAAGACCACACAGCCGTGCTGAACTGGGCTAGCGCTTGCGCCAGAGATCCCTTCAGGTCCTAGTGGGAGGCTGCTCTGAGCCTGTGCGCTGTGAAGGAGGCAGGCAAGCCACGCCATGGCCGCTGTCGGGCGCCACATTGCTGCAGCGCCTCCAGTGGTCCTGTGAACCTGCTGGGAGAACAGCACACCAGGAAACACGCTCTCCGAGACCTGCGCGATGAGGAGCGGTGGAAAACTCCGTGACCTCGATTGGTGGCAGAGGGGGCAAGCCATTAGCCTCGTTTGCTTTGTCTTCAGGATTGATCAATCACACCACCTTCAGGAGCGAGTTGCAGGAGGTCTGTTTGCTTTTGGAACCTGGAGCGAGAGTTTGCTCAGAAGCGTGCAATCCACTCAGAGCATTCAGCATCTCCTAACCAACAGCACCTGCCATCCAGGTGCAGGTGCCCACGCGCCAAGATGAGGCTGCTGCTTGCACTCCTCGGCTGGGTGGCTCTGGCGTCCGCAGGCAAGCCCGGCGGGGCACACGAGTGCGGGAGCGCAGCGAGAGCAGCGCGAGCAGGCCCTGAGCGGCGGATGGGCGAGCGGGCGGGAGCCCTACCGCCGCCGTCTGTGCCGCCACCACCATCCCCTGTCCCTTGTGTTTTCTGCTGCAGCGCCAGTGATCCGGTCCCAGAACAATGAAAGGTTCCGCACGCTGCGCCCTGAAGTAGATAACCTGCGCCTGTCGCCCTGCGACTACTGCCAGGTGCGTCTTTAGAGGGCTCAGGGGTGGGCAGCTGCAGCAAAGGCCGGTGTTTAGATGTTCTGCCGGTGTTCAGATGTTCTGCCTTCCAGTGGCCAGCAGCCCTGCTGCATCAAATAGGCAGTTGCAGCCCATATCTTCCAAAGATATGGGTGTGCCCATCCCTGCCGCCTGCCGCCCTGCTCACCTCACCCCATCACCTACCCTTGTCGCGCACCACCGCACCTTCCGGCGGCCGCAGGAGCTGGTGACCACGCTGGAGTCTTTTGCCACCGACCCAGAGACCCAGGCGACTGTGGAGGAGTACATTGAGTCCTCCGTCTGCGCCGGCCTGCCAGACCAGTTTGCGCAGATGTGCACGCAGGTGCGGGGCGCGAGCGCACGCGTGCCAGCGAGCAAGGGCAGCGCCGCGACCATATGGGAGAGCGTCGGGTGCTGGCGCAGGCCACTGCTCGCGTGCTGCCTTGCAATTGCTCTGCCTGTTTGTGCCTCCCTGTGCTCACCGCTGCCCTGCACCGCTCGCTTGCCGTGCAGGAGGTTCCTGTGCTGGTGGCCCAGGCTGCCGACCTGATTGAGAAGACTCTGGATCCCAAGGACACCTGCGAAGCGATGGGCATCTGCCCCGGCTCCTCTGCCGCGCAGCTGCTGGGCGTTGATGCCGCCAAGGTGCTCTCCTTGTGTGCAGGCTCTTGAGCTGGGCTGTCCTGGGCTGGCATATGGACGGGATTTTGTGGGGGAGGAGCAAGGCTGGGGGGCTGGGCAGCCCCAGCAGCCGCTGTCCATGCGCCTGCCTCATCCCGCCACTCTGCTGCCCTGCCTGGCCCCCGCTTGCACCCTTGCAGGGATCCACCCCCTGGGATTGCCCCGTGTGCAAGATGGTCGTGATTGCTTTCGTGGAGCGGCTGCAGGACCGGGAGGAGCGGCAGCAGATCGAGGCCGACATGCGGGCCGCCTGCGACAACCTGCCGCCCGAGGCCAAGGTGCGCGGCCCGGCTGGCAGCCTGCGGGCGCCCCGTGCGCCCCCCTGTTGTCCCCGCACCGGCATTTATGCGGCGCCTGCCCGCAGCAAATCACTCGCCGCGTGCCTCCCTCCTGTGTCCATTCTGTGACCTCCTCGCCTTGCTTGCTGTTTTACTGTCGCGCCCTGGGCCCCACCCCACCCGCGCACTTCCCTGCCCCCCCCCCCCCCTGGGTTCGCCTCCCCTCCCCGGTGCAGGCTCGGTGCCTGGATGACGTCACCAACCTGTTTGTGGCGCTGGACCACCTCCTCAGGGATGTGGACCCCGAGGGCGTGTGCCGCGTGGCCGAGTTCTGCACCCCCAGCGGGGCCGCGTCCGCCAGCGGCAGCCCCGCCGCGCTGCGTGTTCTGGGCGCCACCTTCAGGGAGCTGGCTACGGGCGGCCCCGCCCGGAGCGGTGCTGCCAACGACATGTGCCAGAACTGCAAGACCATCGTAATGGAGGCGGCAGCCATCCTGCAGGTGCCTGGGCTTGCCTGCGCCCGCATCGGGTGTTTGTGCCTGTTCGGGCCCAGCTGTCAGGCAGCAGTGCTTGCTGACGGTGGTCGGGCTGCCTGTTCCTGCCGCCCCGCCGGTAGTCATCCTGCAAGTCCACCTGCTGCGCTGCCGCTGCTGCCGTGCAGGACCCCAAGACCCAGGCCGAGCTGCTGGAGTATGCCAAGGAGGGCTGCAACATCTTTGCGGTGCGTGCCGTGGCATGCGCCAAACCGCAGGCCACCCTTAAGGAGCAACCGCGCGTGGCCGCGCATCTTCACTCTTCACCGCAGGCGCTTGTTGTTTCCTTCTCCCTGTCTGTTCTGCCGCCGCAGGACTTCAAGGACCAGTGCGAGCAGTACGTGACGCTGTACGGCCCCCTCGTCTTCAACATGCTCATCTCCTACCTCCAGCCCGATTCCGTCTGCACGCGCATGGGCTACTGCTCCGCGTCTCCGCCCTTGGTGGTGACCTGAGAGCGTGCCGCAGCAGGCCTGTGGGCCCCAAGAGCCACCTGCTGGGCTTGGCTTCTTTGACACACCTGTATCCCACCGGGGCTCTTGCCAATCTCTTGTGCATGTGCTGCCCCAGCTGTCCATTGCGCGCGCCGCCTTTTGGCTTCAGTCACCCGCTGCCGCTGTACGTCCATGCTCGCCTCTCATGACCACAGCTGCCTTGCCACAATCAATCCTGATGTGTTTCCTGGCCCACGCCAGGCGCATGCATGTATCTTGAGTGTATGCTTTTCGCCGCCTCAGTCTGTAAACCATTGGCAAGCGCTTGTGGTCAAGGAGGCCCGGGCGTGTTGCCAGCTCAGTGCCATGTGGATTTTCTCAGTAGAACACCGTCTCTTCTGCCCTGAGCGCCTTGCCAAGGCTTCTCACAACGCAACCTTAGTACCCAGAGCTCCACTCGTCGCCAAACTCTAGCAGCCTTGGAGCAGGCTTCTGGTGCGACTGCCTGCTGCCTCTGGGATCCCACTGGCTGCCGAAATTCGTTTCAAGGCGGGTTTCAGTATAGGAAATGTTTCGTTTGGAGTCGGTGTGCTGCCACCCTACACAACTGGCGCCATCCATGCTCCTGATTGCTTCACAGGTCCCTGCACGCTATGCAAGCGGCCGCCACTAGCACCGCCACGCCCGGCGCCAACCCTGCACGTGCGGCGGCCGCGGCGGTCGACGCCCCCTGCGTGCTGGCTGAAAAAGCACGCCAACGAGGCAACGACATGTACAGGGATGGCATGTGGGATCAGGTAGGGCAGCAGCAGCCGACTGATCCAGCACGTTTTGATTGCCGTCTGTGGTGCCAAGGCTGCTCGGGCAGGCGTCCTGCCAAGCGATGATGGCAGGTCCACCCTGCCCCCTTTCACATGCAGGCCGTGCAATTCTACCGGCTGGCCGCCTTGCTGGCGCCCGGCTCCAAGCAGGCGCACGCCAACCAAGCAGCCGCCTGCGTGCAGCTGCAGCTGTGGGATGAAGCGGCCGCGGCAGCCTCCCAGGTGGGAAGTGCCAGCACTCCACCCTGTTTCATTGACAGGACACATGGTTTTGTTTTCTACCTGAGAAGTGGAGGCTGCAATGGGGTGCAGGCCCTGGCGCTCGATCCCGGTTACCACAAGGCACGTTATCGGCGGGCGCAGGCCTACGCCGGGACCGGGAAGCCCAACCTGGCTTACAACGAAATGAAGGTACGGGATGGCATATATGAACACCACACCAGCAAGGCCCAAAAGGTTGCATGATTCCATACCTGTACTGCTTGATTGAGCAACAGGGATCAGAGCAGCAAGGGTGTTAAGCAAGCTCAAAGGCAGCTGCCCTGCATCGCCGTGGATGCAGGCAGTGGCTGCCGCACTGCCACAAGACAGGCAGGTGCAGGCTGAGCTTCAAAAACTGCAGAAGGCAGCAGATGAGGGCAGCCGGGTGCAGCGAGCACCACCGCTGCAGGCATCACAGGTGCAGATGGACCAACACGGCAGGGTGCTGTTGCCCGTACCCAGGTGATGATCCAGAGCTGGGGCGAACACAGTGCCTGCCGATATCCTCTGTGCCTTGGCATGATGCTCCACGTCAGCGAGCTGCGAGTAACTTGGACTGCGTTGTGGCTGCGCAGGCCAACCAGCGCTGCTGGTATGAATGATTGCTTGCCAGCTGTGCACCTGGCAGCGTTGAATGGCGACTTGCTGGAGCTGCTGGCATCCATTTCGGCACAGCCAGACCAGGTCAATGCTGCGACAGAGAGAGGCTTGACACCGCTGCTGGGTGCAGCATCTGTTGGGTCCGCGGAGTGTGTGCAGGCCCTGCTGGCGGCTGGGGCCAGCCTCAGGGCCACAAACTGTTTAGGCCAGACCGCGCTGATCCTGGCAGCCTGTCGCGACGAAGGCTGCGTCCATGCGCTGCTGGCAGCTGGAGCGGATGCTTCAGCGCCTGATGGTGATGGCAGGACGGCGCTGTCTTGGGCTGCATATCACGGCCATGAGGGCTGCGTGCGCCGGCTGCTGGCGGCTGGGTCCCTGCCAAATGTGACCGATGACGACGGCGTCTCGCCCCTCGCTGAAGCGGCAGCAGCTGGTAGCCTTCCGTGCGTGCAGCTGCTACTGGCTGCCGGCGCGCGTGTGCAAGCAGCCGACACAAGCCTTGGCAGGACAGCGTTGCACAGGGCAGCCCAAGCTGGCAACGAGGCGTGCGTGCGCGCGCTGCTGGCTGCTGGTGCCAGCCTGGAGGCGTTCGACTGGTGGGATCACACGCCACTAGCCTTCGCGTCAGCCGAGGGCCACGCAGATTGTGTGGCTGTGCTGCTGGAGCACGGCGCAAGAGCGACCCACCCTTGCCTGCACCTGGCAGCCACGAGCGCAGCAGGGGAGGGCAGCCTCGCCACCATTCGCCACCTGGTGAAGGCGGGGGCAGACGTCAGTGCCAAAGATGAGAACAGGCGCACGGCACGTCAGCTTGCCCTGGCAAATGACAGGACAGAGGCGGCAGAGCTGCTCCTCAGCCTGGAGAGGGATGTCCGAGCGAAGAAGAATGGTGAGCCTGTCTATGTGTCATTACATGTGCTTGCACCATTGCACTCAACTCCAGTGATGCCAACTGCTCCAAGCCTGCAGAGCTAAAGGTCACAGGCCGCCAGAACAAGACGACAGTCCAGCAGCAGTCGCCCTCACCTGCGGCTGCCGCGGCGGCAGAGCGAGCCGCTGCCGCGCTCCTGGCAGAGGAGGAGAGCCGCCTCCAGCAACAGCAGCTCGTGTCAAAGCAGCATCAGCGGCAGCGCTTGGCTCGGCAACAGGCCAAGGTCGCTGTCAATGTTGGCCGCAAGCTACAAATGCACCACTCATTGGTGGGCTCTGCAGAGTCATCCGCTGATGAAGGGAACAGCGGCGATCAGGGGCCACACTACCGCCCCGGCAGCCCAGCGCAAAGCTCCAGTGGCGCTGCAGCAGGGCTGTGGCAGCATGCAGAGCCCTCGCCTCCACTCCAGCAGCATGCGGCTGACGGCAACCAGGGCAGCACAAAGAAGAAGAGGAGCAGGAGGGGGGGCAAGAAAAGCTGGAAGGGTGGCGCCAGCCAGCAGCCAGTGGATGGCGGCAGAGGTGTTCTGCAGGCGGCTGCACCTGGAACAGACTCAGACATCCCTACAGAGCTCCCTTTGGCAGCTTCTCTGCCATCGGAGCGGGAATCCCCTGCATCCGCAGCCACCAGCACCGCAGCGCCCGAGTTGCCAGCATTGACAGCAGCACCTGCGGAAGCCAGCGGGATTGAGGAGTTGCTGCAGCTGATGGGCGTGCGTGGCGAGGCGGGAATGGGGGCACAAGGCCACGAGGAGGAAGAGCTGCTGCAGCTTCTGGGCATCCACAGCGAGGATGAGCTGCCGCCCTTCAGTGATGTGCCAGGCTGGAAGCCGCCCACGCCATCTAATGCAGCATCAGTCACCGCTGGCTCGGCGGCCCTGCCACCTGCGCAGCCGCCCCTACCCGTGCCGCTGCCTCTACCCGTGCCGCTGTGCCTGCCATCTGCGGCACCAGCCACAACGTCCGGGCCGGCCCTTTCAGCTGATGCGGCTGCTGCAGGCATAGGCTTTGCCGCGTCTTCCAGCAGCTGCGCCTGGGCGCTGCCGCCGGAACTGTACTGCCCCATCACACGGGAGCCCATGCGGGACCCTGTGCTGGCTGCCGATTCCCACACCTACGAGCGGGATGCCATCGAAGGTGGGGCCGCTGTGGCGGGGCAATGCTGCGGCCAAGAATTTACTCTGTGTGCCTGTGCAGCTGGGGCATGTCCTGACCCTTGGCCCCCTTTAACATCATTGTGTGATATGCCCACCGCCTTCGCCCCTGGTGCAGCCTGGATTGCACGCCAGCAGGCTGCCGGACAGCAGGCGACCTCACCACTGACCAACCTCCCACTGGCGCACACCGAACTAGCCCCCAACCGTGTGGTGCGCAGCCTGACGGCCACTCTGGCGGGAGCTTGGGATGCGTGTGCAGGCTGAGCCGCGCCTGCGTTGCCTTTTTTTTTAGCTGTGCATTTGAACGCTAAACATTTGTGTGGTGGTGTGCTTGTTACAAGGGTCAGTCTCAACTGACAGGACAGCCGTGCACAAGAGAGCGGCTCTGCCGGTTGGCTGGTGGACAGGTACTGATGCAACAAATGCAGGCATGAAGAAACAATGTTGGCAAGGCATCAAAGTAGCGAGCCGAGAAGGGTCACGAGCAGGCGGGCAGGGGAAAGCATGAAACACAAACAAGTCGTTGAGTTGAAAAGAAAACGTACTAAAAAGCAGCAGAGACAGGTAACGCCTGCCGTCCTAGCCGCACGGGTCCAACGGTGCGCATCGCACCCTGAGGTTGTAGATGAAGCGTAGGACTTGTGAAGACATCGGAGTGTTAATCGTAACCCTGTAGCCCTTGATCACCCAGCCTGCATGTACGCATGCGAGCGCGTGCGTGTTGGGGCCCCCTCGGACGGCGGGGGACAGAGGCGGACGGGATAACCAGTCTCGCGTCAGGCACAGCCAGGGGACGAGCGCCGCGCAGGCAAACGCTGCAGCGGCCCACCTGGAGGGCACTCGTAGGTGAAGGCGGGGGCTGGGTTGGGCTTGAGCTCGCCCTCCACCACGATTAGCGGCCCACCCTCGCCGTAAAGGATGGACAACCCTCGGCTGCCCTGCCCGCGGATGATCCTGCAGCCGACAGCAAGGCGAAGAGCTCAGCTTGGGGCACGGGCTGCCTGGCTTCCCTGCCTGCCATCCCTGCCAGCAGCAGGTGCCGCCGGCTCGCCTGAAATCGTCGTCGCTCGTCGGTGTTGCCGTGATGACAGGAGTCCCAGGGCCAGGGACCAGCGGCCGGGCCTGCAGCAGAACAGGAGGTGAGCAACACACAACAGCGCGCACGCACAGGGCGGCCACGCTGGCCCGCACGCACCACCAGAGGACGTCCTTGTGGGCAGATGGCTTGCAGGCCAGTCATGTACTTCATCAAGACAGAGCCCACAGGGATGCCTGCACGACCCATTGGGCCACGGAAGAGGCGGCACGCTTGGCGAAGCGGGGCCGCGCAGCCACATGCCGGCATCGCAGCATGCACCGTCGCAGCGTGCGGCGCTGGCGCGCTCACTTTCGTTGTTCATGGTGAACTGCCACGAGACGATGTTGCCGCAAGGGCAGATGAGGTCGTCCTTCTGCTCCTCCTCCTCCTCTGAGTATGGAACCAGCGGAGGCTGCCCCTCCGGCGGACCCCAGAACGCTGCAGCGCAGGCACGGAGTGGGTCGAGGGCGTGCACAAGGCGCGTCCCCATGCCATGCAACTCGCTTGCGCCCAACACCACGCACCTGCTGCCGGCGGTGATGGCGGCGAAGGCTTCGGGCGCGGCGGCGGAGGCTTGGGCTTCGGCGGCGGCGGTTTCGGCTTGGGACGCGGCGGCGGCGGAATCGGTGGCTTGGGACGCGGCGGGGGAGGCTTGGGCTTCGGCGGCGGCGGTTTCGGCTTGGGACGCGGGGGCGGAGGCTTGGGCTTTGGCGGCGGCGGTTTCGGCTTGGGACGCGGCGGCGGCGGTTTCGGTGGCTTGGGGCGCGGCGGTGGAGGCTTGGACTTTGGCGGAGGCGGTTGTTGACGCAGCGGAGGAGGCCTTTTTGGTGGTGGAAGCTTGGGGCGTGGCGGCGGCGGCTTGGGCTTGGGACGTGGTGGCGGCCGGCTGGGGTGCGGTTGCTTGGGTGGCGGCGGCTTTGGCGGTGGGGGCTTTGGTCGAGGCGGAGGGTTGCGAGGAGGTGGCGAAGGGTCCAAATCCCCCCCACAAAAAAGGATGAGCGGGGCGGCGGCGAAAAGATCGGGGAAAAAGGCGGCGGGGGGAAGGCGCGGGGCGGTGGCGGATCGGCATCAGGTGTCGGCGGGGCGGGGCGGGGAAAAAAGAGGGCCGGCATCAGGAGGCGGCGGCAATGGGCGAGGTGGAGCGGGAGGGTTGGCATCAGGTGGCGGCGGAGTGCCGAGGGGCGGGGATGCGCTGTCCCCCCCCCCCCCCCCGTGGCAGCTGCCAGGTCGGGCTCAGGAGGCGGCAAGAAAGGAGGCGGGGGATCCAGGG